>NC_086454.1:70922972-71222972 GCF_028390025.1 Pseudophryne corroboree | reverse complement strand
CCAGACCAGAGGAGATCTTATGGCAGAGGTCTGGGTACTGGAAAGATATGCTGGTTACGGGAGCAGGAAAGCCTAGTAACCCCTGGCGCCCTAACTCCGTTGTCTCGCCCGTGTTATCAGAAATCCCCTGCGAGACTATGGTTGCTTGAGCCCATGGCAGCCGCGTTCGAAGGGCGGATTATGTCTGCCCAACCCCGATGCCCCCTCAGGTCTTAATGGGAGACAAAGGGAAATCCGAGACAGGGTGATAACAAGGGGCCCTCTGACTAAGCAACCAGGCCAGGGGTTACAAGCTATCTAACTTAAACCAAAAGTATGTGCGGACAAACCGCCAGGGAAAAGGACAACCAAAAGATCCACTGATCCGTTACTCCTATCCAGCACCGCTGGATACCAGAGTGGATTTGTGGGAGCGGAATCCTCCGCAAAAGCTCCGGAACACAAAGAAACTAAATAATAAATAGTAAGCGGTCAAGCCGCAACACACGGCTACGCCGCGACTCACGAACACCACAGGATGTTAAAGGTGCTCGGTCGGACTCCAGGAATAGATGACAAATTCCGAGTACTGGATCACTGAGGACAGGAACAACCGGATTGAGCAGGACTGGAAACTCTCTGTAACTGACACAGCAAACAGGAAGCTATCACCGGCGTCTGTGGGAAGTCCTGAGAGTGCTTAAATTTGGGAGCCCTCCAATCATAATCCAGACAGGGTAATCACATAATGATGCCGTGCAGCTGCATGCTGCACGGCCAGAATACACTTGCACTGATAAATTAAGACCCAGCAACGGGGAACGCGGTCCAACCGTGGCGTCCCCATTGCTAGGGTCTGATCGGCTCCGTGCGCCCGGCGTCTAGCGTTGCTAGGGAGCCGGCGGCTGTCTGCCTGCGGCGTCCCTAGTTGCTAGGCGCCGGGCCGCACTGACGGGCGGACCCTCGGCGCCTAACAATTCCTTATAGTGCTGAAATGACTCTGCTTCCCCGTCAGATTTGTATTTTTTAAATGCTCGCCTTTTCTTGCCCATAAGTTCCTTAATCTTTTTGTTAAGCCACATCGGTTTATGATTTTTATTCCCTTTTGTGCTACTAATAGGAATATATTTGAGTGTATTTTTAGCTAGCAGGAATTTTAGTACCTCCCATTTCTCCGTAGTATTTTTTCCTAAAAACAAACCTTCCCATTCAATATCCCTGAAAAATACCCGCATCTATTCAAAATTTGCTTTGCTAAAGTTTAAAGTCCTAGTTGAGCTGGGCTGGGCTGTTTGTAGAAACTGATATTGAATGTGACCATATTGTGGTCGCTGTTTCCTATGGGTTCCCCTACTATAATACCTGATACCAAATCCCCATTGTTTGTTAATACCAGGTCTAAGATTGCATTGTACCTAGTTGGTTCCTCAATTAGTTGGACTAAGTAGTTATCATTTAGTGTGTTTAAAAACATATTGCCCCTAGCAGTATCACATGAATCGTTTTTTCCAGTTTATCTCTGGATAGTTAAAATCTCCCATCACTACTATGTCTCCTACTCCTGCTGCTCTTTCAATTTGCTTTAGTAACAATTCATCATCAGATGCGTTGATACCAGGCGGCCTATAGCATACACCCAATACTAACTTTTTTATTCCTTTTTCCCCGCATGCAATTTCTACCCATAATGTCTCAACAGTGTCTACAGTCCCCTCCTGAATATCTTCCCATATATTAGGTTTTAAAAATGGCTTTATGTACAGACACACCCCTCCACCCTTTTTATTTAGTCTGTCTCTCCTAAACAGTATATAGCCCTCTAGATTGACTGTCCAATCATGAGATTCATCCCACCAAGTTTCAGTAATGCCTATAATATCATACTGTTTGCTTGCTGCAAGTATTTCTAGTTCAACCTTTTTACCAGTAATGCTTCTGGCGTTTACATACATACAACTAAGATAAGTATTTTCCCTTGCGTTAGGGACATCTTTCACCTTATGTGGCAAGGATGACCTGTAATCGTCATTGGTTAGTGCTTTGGTAAAATCCCTTTTAGTACCCATGTTAGTAACCTTACCGCCTGCTCTTACCCTCCCCCCAACTTCTCCCCCATTTCGTTTACTACCGCCATCCCCACTATTCTCACTGCATGACCCGTAGTTTCTAGCTAAACCCTCCCCCAGGCTCCTAGTTTAAAATCTCCTCCAACCTTCTAACCATCCTTCCCCCCAGCACCGCTGCCCCCTCCTCAGTCAGGTGCAATCCGTCACGACAAAAGAGATGGCGCCTGACTGAGAAGTCCGCCCAGTGTTCCAGGAACACAAACCCCTCTTTCCTGCACCAATCCCTAAGCCACACATTTACCTCCCTAATCTCCCTCTGCCTCCCTGGACTAGCGCGTGGCATGGGTAATAATTCCGAGAATATTACCTTAGATGTCCTTGCCTTCAGTTTCTTTCCTAAGTCCCTATAGTCTTTCTTAAGGACATCCCACCTTCCGCTAACTTTGTCATTGGTGCCAACGTGCACCAAGACCGCCGGGTCTTTGCCAGCCCCTCCCAGCAATCTATCTACCCGGTCCGCGATGTGCCGTACCCGAGCACCCGGGAGACAACAGACTGTACGGCGATCACGGTCCCGGTAGCAGATTGCCCTATCTGCCTTCCTGATGATAGAATCCCCTACCACCACCATCTGACTAGGTACCTCTCTATCTTTTATCCCAACCGCGCCAGAGGGACCGCACCTCTGGATGCTAGAGGGAGCAGTCTCCTCCGGCACCGTCATTTCTTCACTATCATCCTCCGATTCCTCGTCCAATCGGGCAAATTTGTTCGGGTTTGATAGTTCGGAGATGTCGTGCCTCCCCCTCTTTTTCTTCCTTCTAACTGTGACCCAACTGGCTACCTGATCATCATCCTCTTCTACCAGTGACCCCTCCCGCAACTCCTCCACCGTTCTGTCTAAACTACGCTCGAGATTGTGAATCTCCCTCAGTCGCGTAACGGTTTGCTCTAGATCAGTTACCTGAGCTTCCAGGGCAACCGTTCGCACACACCTCGTGCAGATGTATTCACACTGGGCCGGTAGCTCCAGGTGTGCATACATCTTGCACGACATGCACTGAGTGAGGTCCTCAATCACAGCCCCTCCCATATTGTTTGTAATAAGCGGAGACCCCTTTTACCTCCCCGTCTTAACGGGGGAATATGATCAATTATCCGATGGCGTAAGGTCGCCAATGAATGATGTGCTTTGGCAAAGTGTCTGGGTACCAGTAAATCACTTTTACCTGACTGCAATGCTGCCCTAATAGAAGAACGGTGGTTTGCCATACGTTCCTTGAAAGTACACTCAGTTTTGCCCACATAGTGCAAACCACATGGGCAACTGAGGAGATATACAACAAATTTAGTACTGCAAGTTACCCGGTGGCGGATCTTAAATTTCTTCCCCGTATACGGATGATGGAAAGTATCACCTGCAATCATGTGGCACTGGCTACACGTCGTGCAACCTAGGCACTTGAAACATTCCTTACGGTATTGATTGAGGAATGCTCCACTCTGTGTGCTAGATGTAATAGGGAATTGTATATCAGATTTAACTACAAAATCTCGAATATTCTTTCCCCATTTATACGCTGGCATTATGTGGTTTGCAGATAGGCTAGTAAGGGCAGAATCTGACTGAATGACAGGCCAAAAGGATCTAGTAATTTTACTGATGTTAGAACTAGCAGTGTTAAATTTATTTACTCAAACAAATTTGGAACTATTGTTTTTAGCTGTAGTACTTAGGGTTTTGGATCTTGGAGTATTTAATACTTTCATTTTGATACGTACTAGATATCTCGGACAATAGCCTCTATTTCTGAACTTAATCACCATATTGTTAAGAGCCTTTTCCACCTGTATCGGATCACTAACTATTCTCCGAACTCGCAACATTTGAGAGAACGGGAGACCTCTCTTTAGGGGTTCAGGGTGGTGACTGGAAGCTAGCATGATGTTATTGCGATCAGTTGGTTTACTGAATAAGTTCGTTACAATATGATTGTCCACTATGCTAATGTTGACATAAAGGAAATTAATACTGTGTTCATCGATCACATACGTAAATTTTACAGGTGAGTTGGTACAATTATAATCATTAATGAGACACTCAAGTGACTCCCTTGAACCTGTCCACAGCACCAATAAATCGTCAATGTATCTAAGATACAACAATACTTGAGATTTAACTTCATCCATGGAAAACAACAAATCATCCTCTATGCCAAACATATAGCTATTAGTGAATGAGGGGGCCACATTGCACTCCATAGTGCAGCCTTGTAGCTGCAAATAGTATGCATTATTAAACAAAAAATAATTGCGTTCCAATGTAAGTCGTAGCAGTTTGATAAATAGCTCCACCCTAGGGCCCCTGTAAAGGGGACTAATCTCAATCATAGATCATACAGCATTGATGCCCTCAACATGAGGAATACAGGTGTAGAAACTCTTAACATCAATAGTTGCTAGTGAGCAACCTGATGGAACCATTGTAATGGCTGCCAAATCATTCAATAATGTGGCAGTATCTTTCAGAAAATATTTATGGGCCTGAATACACGGTTGGAGAAAAAAATCCAAATACATAGATATTTTCTGAAATAATGATCCCCTGGCGAAGATAATGGGACGTGCTGGAGAAACCCATCTATCCTTGTGGATTTTGGAAATGGAATATAACAGCGGTGTCACTGGGTGTGTAACCACCAAAGCTTTATAAGTATCATTTGAGATGTCACCATCAACCACCGCTTGGAGCAAAATGGAGTCTAGTTCCCTTTTATATGATGATGTGGGGTCATGGATGGACTGGAGGAGGTATAAAGGTATGTGTTGTAATTGTATTGGTGATGCCCTGACGAAAATGTTGAAGAAATAACATTGAAACGTTGGCAACAGAGCTGAGTGTTGCTTGCTTATTTGCCGTGAGTGCCGCCGGACATTCTGCTATATATATATATATATATATATATATATACGTAATTCGTCCGGCACTCACAAGTGAACAGCTTACTGTAAAGGTGCTCCGGTGCCCTCCCACCAGACACTGCGGTCCGTGTGAATGTAGAAGGAAAAGTACGGCGGCACTCAGGAGACGGGTAACAGGTGAAACAAGCGGTGCTTTATCAACGTTTCGGGGCTCGTAGCCCCGTCATCAGGACACACACAGTGATCAAATAAACAGTGACAGTTTAAATACCTTACCCAGCGCTTCACCAGCCGTCCTCGCCGCGCCTCCGTTCAGCTTCCGGGATCTGGGCTTCCGGTCTCGGATGCGGTCACATGACCGGATACCTGCTCACCGGGCCGTCACACAGGAGGCGGGGGGATTGTTGCCAGGATACGTCTGTCAACAATAACAACACGTCAGTGCATAAAATACAGTACTTGTGTACAATACGACAGGCTAAACCAATGTTAACCTGAGCAATAAATGTGTTACAATAAATACATTATGTACAGTGGAAGGATACTACTAGTGCTTGACAGAATAGAAAAATAGAAAAATATATTAAAAACTAATGCACAGTGCTGTAAATCCAGAACCCAGGCTTGCTAATACCACAAACCCATGATTCTAGATGATAATGTACAAAATTGCAGTCTGGTTAATACCCAATATAAATATTGCGTGTTTATCCATGTTATACATTGGCTAGACAGGTTATGCTCCAATAAACCCGCTAACTTGGTCACAAAAAAGCCCATTAACTCCTGTATACACCAATGAGTCAGTGGGCACTACAGCTGCCATGAAAATTCTCCCTGCTCCCATGTTTAATTCCTAGACTGTCAATAATATCAACATATAGAACCATACTGGATAGACCGAAATATCATATGTACACTTTAGGTACAATGCTTGTAGTAGTGCACTCAAATATGTTCTAAATAAAATTGCTCATTCCCAGGGTCAGAATCCATCTCGTCTCCAGCTGCAGCAAGCGTTTAGCCCTATCTCCCCCCCCCCCTCATTGTGAGGGAGACCTGGTCTATAATACAATAACGTAACGTAGCCAGGCTATGTTTGGCTAGGGCAAAATGTCTCGCTACTGGCTGTTCACTGGTCCCTGTATTAAGGGCAGCCCTAATGGCTGATCTGTGCTGCGTCATTCTTACTTTAAAGCTACATTCTGTTTTCCCTACATAATGTTGACCGCAGGGACATTTAAGTAGATACACCACGAATTTTGAATTGCAATCCACCAACACCTGGATATTGATCCTCTTACCAGTATAAGGGTGTTGGAACGAATCGCCAGGCATCAGGAAATTGCATGTGGTGCATCCACATTTGTAGCAACCTTTTCTTTGTCTAAGAAAGTGCGATGTGATACCAGTTTTTTTAGACAAAAATTTATCTGGCAATCATCCATCACCAAGGTAAGTTTTACCGGACTGGAGGACTCATTCTGTGTATAGATCAAATTCTCCAGGGTGTCCCTCGGTCCTGACCACAATATCAATAAATCATCAATATACCTTGTGTATAAGATGATGTGTTGTACAATAGCTGATTGTGCCAGAAACAAATCCTTGTCTAACTCCCACATGAAGGAGTTAGCAAACGACGGGGCCACACAGGACCCCATCGTACAACTGGTTAACTGTAAATAAAATTTGTTGTCATGCACAAAATAAATGTAAGTAAGTGTAAATTCAAGTAACATTAGAAAAAAAGATATATCAAGCCCTGTGTATAATGGATTATTAGTAATAAGTGTCTTAACCGCCTGTATTCCCTGATGGTGTGGAATACAGGTGTATAGACTGGAGACATCAATCGTGGCCAATGTTGTTGAGGCCGGGACTGATTTTAACGTCTCCAGCTTCCTCAACAATGCTGATGTGTCTTTGAGATGTGTCTGGGTGGCCTGTATACATGGCTGCAAAAAAGAAAAAGTAAACTGCTATAGGTTCACATAATGACCCCCTGGCAGAAATGATAGGTCTGCCAGGGGGGTTATTGGCATCTTTATGAATTTTAGGAATTACATAAAACAACGGTGTCACCGGATGTGTTCTAGTGAGTGCTTTGTGGACAGCTGGCGTAATAATGTCCTCTTTGAGGGCTTCAGCTAACAGCGCATCCAGCTCTTTATGGAACCTGTTCGTGGGGTCCTGCGCTAAAGGCGCATAGGTGGATGCATCATCCAGGAGTCTGGAGCATTCTGCTTTATATTTATCCATGTCCATAACAACAATGGCTCCTCCCTTATCTGCTCCCCGAATGACGATGTCATCTCTATCCCTTAAATCTTTTAAAGCCAGCTGTTCACCTCTAGATAAATTGGAATGATAATTGCCGCCACTGTGTTCAATGGATGCTTCCACCATTCTGTTAAATGTTTTAATAGAAGAATTAGAAGAAATTGGGTCGAACCTAGATTTAGGCTTGATTTTTCTCAAGGCCTCAGGGACGAGGGATTCAGAAAATGTAGTTGTAGACTTAGGATTTTTACCGTAAAATTCTTTGAGCTTCAAATTCTGATGAAATCTAAAATTGTCAATCTTCCACTGTATAAGGTCAGGTTTGTGTGTCAGAACAAATGATAAGCCCTTGCTTAGCACCCCGACCATATCCTTGGAGAGTGGAAAAGATGACAGATTGAAAATGAATTGCGAGTCCCTTTTGGAGGCTTCCTGTCTGTACCGGCTCCTCTCCCTGCGCCTCGTCTATCAATCTTTTAAGCACTAGTAGTGTGGAGTATCCCTCCACTGTACATAATGTATTTATTGTAACACATTTATTGCTCAGGTTAACATTGGTTTAGCCTGTCGTATTGTACACAAGTCTATATTTTATGCACTGACGTGTTGTTATTGTTGACAGGCGTATCCTGGCAACAATCCCCCCGCCTCCTGTGTGACGGCCCGGTGAGCAGGTATCCGGTCATGTGACCGCATCCGAGACCGGAAGCCCAGATCCCGGAAGCTGAACGGAGGCGCGGTGAGGACGGCTGGTGAAGCGCTGGGTAAGGTATTTAAACTGTCACTGTTTATTTGATCACTGTGTGTGTCCTGATGACGGGGCTACGAGCCCCGAAACGTTGATAAAGCACCGCTTGTTTCACCTGTTACCCGTCTCCTGATTGCCGCCGTACTTTTCCTTCTATATATATATATATATATATATATATATATATATATATATATAGCGTGCAAAGAAATCTGCGGCACTCAAGGTCTTAGAAAAAGATTGATTGTATTTAGAACATCAGAAAAAATCCATCGACGTTTCGGGGACTTTAACCCCTTTGTCAAGATGTGAACATCTTGACAAAGGGGTTAAAGTCCCCGAAACGTCGATGGATTTTTTCTGATGTTCTAAATACAATCAATCTTGTTCTGAGACCTTGAGTGCCGCAGATTTCTTTGAACGCTATTGGACTTTACACTGAGGGCACCAGGGCAGTTTAGGATTTATGACCGAGTGCCGGGCTGATTTCATTGTGTATATATATATATATATATATATATATATATTCACCATGCCGACACTGCTGAAATGTCAACATGATACAATATTGACAGTCATCCCTGGTGCCTTACCTGCTTCTGGCACCAGCGCTTGCTTCCGGGTCCTAGCAGTCACATGTGCAGCAGTTCCAGGGCAGTGAGAATTATCTCCCATCCCTAATCCCTAACCCTAACACCGGCCCTCTCCCTAGTGCTAAACTCTAATCCAACTATATTGAAGTCTAACCATAAGGTCTTATTCTGTAAATGTCAGAATTTCACATGTTGACATTTTAAATGGTCTCAAGTGCATATATAGTACGTGACCACACACTCCCTAGCCATATGTTTCACAGCCTTCATAATTATCAGTGTGCACCTGCGCCATCCCTCCGTCCTTGATACATCTGGAAATAGATTAACCTCATGTGTATGCACAACTCTGCATAGCCCACAGTTCTGCTTCCACACCCTTTACATGCCCTTACTGAATGTAGCCTATGTACAAACACCAAGTTGCCACCTAGTTATTCATTAGCATATTCAACTAAGTTTAGATGCACTTGAGTTGTGTGCATGTCAGGACATGTGCAGCACTTAACAAGTGCAACAACCATTTCTAAAACTGACTTGTGCACATCCAAGAGGAAGTTGTCTTCAAGACAGCATGAGGCATCATACTATACCATGGCTAACCAGTGATTTAGTATTTAGGCTCTTGGTCTGCTTTTTTGTGAATTACATGTAATATTGCACATACTGTACTGTAAACATTTGTGGTGTTGCCAATTTGTAACTTAGTAGCTCCTCAAATATATTGTAATAGTCTTACCCAAATCTTTTCTTAAACATGAAAATGACACTCATTACATTAGCTTGTCCATAAATGAACTAACACATTTTTTAATAGACTTACTCTCTCCAATACCTTAAATGCTGCTCACCCTCCCCCCCCCCCCCCTTGATGTAATGCTACATGCTTAGAAGTCATCTGCTGTTAAAGTGGGGCACAGCTAGGGGAGGAGAGTACTGTTAAGCTTCAGCCATTGGCAGGCACAAAAGGGGTACCCTAATCCAGTGGTTCTCAACTCCAGACCTCAAGTACCCTCAAACAATCATGATTTTAGGATTTCTGTCTGTGGAAACAGGTGGTATAAATTACTGACATGCAGGGGTGCCAACAGCCTTGCCAGGCCCGGTAATGTGATGGGGCAAGACTGTGGCACCAGTCCCCTATGTGGTGGGCAGTGAATGGCGGGCAACAGCAGTGGGGGAGGGGGAGGAGGAAGTGGCGGCGGGTGAGTCCAATCGCAACACAATGCCCCCCATAACCCAAGGGGAAAGATGACTGACTGACTTCTGCCTCTCTTCACAGCGCAGCAGACAGCAGCGTGTACCAAGTGCTGTGGTGGGAACAGAGGCTGCTGTTAGCCTTACTGTTTTGAAATCACCAATATCACTCAATCAAAAGACCCACATTACTGATATCCATTATGAAACAATTGAACCAACTAATGGTATTTTGTCAGTTTTAGAGTTTGTCAAAAATATATATACTTTTTTAGGGTAATTTAGCGTAGATTGGTTCTCATAATGAACTAGAATGCATTCCTCAAATACATTTTAAAATTATTTAAGTCAAGACTTCAAGAACTTCAGACACAGGTTTATGGGACCAAATAAATTCTGATGACACAAATAAAAGTCAGGAGAGTTCAAATAAATGAAGGCAAAACTCGTGCCCATTGCTGTTCCACGGATTTGCAGAAATAAAATGTTTTTGTCCTAAAAACAATAATAAATGCAAATATGCATGCTTTCCTCTGTTAATTCAAACCCTGTGTTGCGGAAGTTCTCCAATTTTCCTCAAACTCGCAGAAATATTAACACAATTAATCTTCAAGAACTTTCCACTTCACTCCAACAACTGCTTTCACCTATTTCTGCATTCACCTCTCCTGAGATGGCTGTATCACACCTTAATAAGACTCTAGAACTAGCCCTTGATGAAGTGGCTCCAGCTACCCATCACACTCCACGTAGGCCTAGATGTCAACCATGGCACTCCAAATTAACAAGACAACTACAAAAACTCACACGAAAACTTGAACGTCAGTGGCGTAAATCTCGTATTTCAAGTGACTTCCTCACATATAAGAGAGTCTACCATTCTTATAAAAATGCCCTGGACATTGCCAAACAAACATATTTCCAAACTCTTATCTCTGCTCAAGCCTCTAACCCCAAACGACTCTTTAATACATTTAAATCACTTCTGAATCCTCCCGCACCTACCCCACCAGCCACTATCAAGGCACAGGATCTTGCTTCCTACTTCAAGGAGAAGATTGATAAGATCCGAGATGAAATGGTATGCTCTTCGGCAGCCAGTGACCTGCTCCGTTCTTTACCTGAACCCTCTGGCACTCTTTCTTCATTTGATCCCACAAATGAAGATGAAGTATCATCACTCTTCTCATCCTGCTTCTCTACTACCTCTCCTCTTGATCCTTTACCCTCACAAATAAGTAAAGCTCTGTCTCTGGTGCTCATCCCTACCTTAACTAACATCTGTAATCTCTCTCTCTCTACTGGTATTTTTCCTTCACTCTTCAAGCATGCAGTTATTACTCCCATTTTAAAAAAACAAAATTCTGACCCTAATGCTCTCTCAAACTACCGCCCTATCTCTCAGCTCCCTTGTCTCTCTAAGCTACTTGAGAGACTTGCCTACACTCGACTCACACACTTTCTTAACTCATACACTCTGTTGGACCCACTTCAGTCAGGCTTCCGTTCCCAACATTCCACAGAGACGGCACTGACTAAAGTGGTTAATGATTTGGTCACTACGAAGTCTAAAGGCCACTACTCACTACTTATTCTTCTAGATCTATCTGCTGCATTTGACACTGTAGACCACTCTCTTCTCATACAGACACTACAATCCCTAGGTCTTAAAGACACAGCCCTTTCTTGGTTCCTCTCGTACCTATCTAATCGCTCCTTCAGTGTTCGCTTCTCTGAATCTACCTCCTCTTCGCTACCTCTTTCAGTTGGAGTACCGCAAGGTTCAGTCTTGGGTCCTCTGCTTTTCTCTATCTATACCTCATCTCTTGGTAAACTAATCAGCTCTTTTGGTTTTCAGTATCATCTGTACGCAGATGATACTCAAATCTACCTATCCTCCCCTGACTTGTCCCTATCTGTACTGGACCGTGTCACTGAATGCCTTTCTGCTATCTCATCCTGGATGACATCTCGCCACCTCAAACTTAATATTTCAAAGACAGAGTTAATTATATTTCCACCGGCCAATAGTAGGTACCAACCTGATATCTCTATCACTGTTGAAAACTCGACTATCTACCCTACCCCACAAGCTCGCTGCCTAGGTGTCATCCTTGACTCTGATCTGTCCTTTGTTCCCCACATTCAATCTGTCTCAAGATCATGTTACATGCATCTAAAAAACATATCCAAAATACGACCATATCTTACACAAGACACTGCTAAAACTCTAATCCACGCTCTCATTATCTCCCGCATTGATTATTGCAATAGTCTCCTAACTGGTCTTCCCAAAACGAGACTCTCACCACTACAATCCATTCTGAATGCAGCGGCGAGGCTTATCTTCCTCGCTAGACGTTCATCGTCTGCAGATCCACTCTGTCAGTCCCTCCATTGGTTACCTGTATTCTACCGCATTCAATATAAAATACTTTTACTCACACACAAGGCCATTAACCAAACTACACCAACGTACATCACTTCGCTTATCACAAAATATCTCCCAACCCGACCTCTGCGCTCTTCACAAGACCTGCGTCTCTCATCCACACTCATTACTCGCTCCCACTCACGACTGCAGGACTTTCATCGGGCTGCACCCACTCTGTGGAATGCCCTACCACACACAATAAGACTCTCCTCTAGTCTCCAAACCTTCAAGCGTTCCCTCAAAACTCACCTCTTTAGGCAAGCGTATCAAATTCCTGAACCGCCCACATAACTTTCATAAACCTTGCTATCAAATTACATCCACTCTGTACAGTCCACACATATCCTCACATGTCTTCTCATTCTATGCAATAGATAGCACCTTTCCTTATGTACATATGCCTATAGATTGTAAGCTTGCGAGCAGGGCCTTCCTACCTCTATGACTGTTATCACCCAGTTTGTAATTGTTATTTCAAATTGTAAAGCGCAACGGAATTTGCTGCGCTATATAAGAAACTGTTAATAAATAAATAAATAAATAAAAGATACAACATCGAAAAGAATACTTACTAAGGTTAATAACCAAATATAACCAATGTTCTGCTATATAGCTCACATGTCCAATGTAAAGATTGTAATTTTGGTACATATTGAACTGCAAATATATTGAGGTTCTTAAATTACTTAACATGTCAATGTTCCAGTGGCAAAGATAAATGGACATTTTTGGACCTGTAGTGGAGTCTTATGAATCTTAAGAAGTTAGTGAAAAAAAGAAGTAGGTATTGTCAACACTCTGTTTTGTTTATCTGAGAATTATCACTTCTTTATACCAGATTTAACATATTCAACTGAACTATTTTTGCCAGTTTGTTTTTTTATTATGTTTCTATTCATTCCATTTGGTTACAGAACTCTTGTTTTATATAACACACTTCACATGTGAAGGCTTTTTGATTCTCGATAAATCTTGCACCTTTTAAGCATTACCATGGTGAATTGAGTCAGTCATCAAAGGGAAAAAGATGCACATGTTTCTTCCGCTTATATAACTCGAGCCCCATGTTCTTGATTAATTTGTCCACATTCTTTGCATTAGTTTAGATGTCCAAAGGAAGAGATTGGGAGGGATTCCAATATATAGTTTATGGTAAAGATCACTGTCATAAACTTGCTGTCTTGTTGCAAAATCTCTCAAATGCTTCAGTATGCCTCAGCACATGTGAAATAAACATGTCAGGCATCACTGGAAGAACATGTTGGGTTACCCAATGTTATTTTATGGAACTAATTTCTTTGTGTGGAAAATTTGCACAACAAAAGTAAACTGGATGTGGATCATTGCAATACATTGTATATGTAGTACATAAAAATAATAGGTTGAGTGCCATTCCCACCCTTGGATTTACTTTGATTAAATTGTCTTGCACATGTAAACAAAACTTTTACTAAATGAATAGTTTCCACAACCACAAACTTCCTTCTCTGCTTTTCATCCATGGTTTTATATAATTATAATTGTTTATCTTCTCTTCCTCACAAAACAGCTCTCTGTACCACTGTACCCAAACCACAAAGAATAGTAAATGTATGGTATAATGCAGCTTAACTTAATAAACAACACTGTCTAATGATACAAATACATTGCTGAAATCACTTTATCAAGCAACACATATCAAACAATTATATTTAGCATGTGACTGTATCTTAGTTTTAATCGGGTGGTATTCATGTGACCGCCAGTCAGCTGACCGACAGTCACATGACCTCCTCCACCAGCCCGACGGCTCACTATCCCGATGGTCGGCATTCCGACCAACAGGGACTATTTCCACTCGTGGGTGTCCACGACACCCATAGAGTGGGAATAGAACCCGTGGCGACCGCAGGTCGCCACCGAGCCCGCAGCGTGGCGAGCGCAGCGAGCCCGCAAAGGGCTAGCTGCACTTGCCCCTCCCCGCCGGGATCCCGGCATCGGTATGCTGCCGGGATCCCGGCGTCGGTAAGCTGACCGGCGGTCTCCTGACCGCCGGTCAGCAGTACTACACCTGTTTTAATCAGGAAGAAAAGTCATACTACACAATGGGGCTTATTATATTGGATCTTTTATGATAACAAATGTACTGTAAACCATCAGCTTTCTTTAACCTTACTATAGTACATGACTAAAAGCTGGTATCAGTTTAGTTACTGTCATAAATGGCACTTACTCAGGCACAATGGTGATGTGGACCGTGTTGCTTGATGAGAAACTCTATGGCAGTGCTGCTCAAACTCAGGGGGAAATTTAATGAAGGTCGACTTCGGTTGATTTGTGAATAAGCCACAATTTTTCTAATCACGAATTTACTGAGGATTAATTTGCTTGGAAGTTGAATGTCAAATGGGACTTCACAATCAAAATCATGGCAAACCACCATCGGTACCACCATCTTCAAAATAACATTGGTATCAGTGGAAATAGCAAATTTACTAAGATTCATCTTTGCAGATGCGCACAAATTCACACCAAAATCACATAAACTCACACCTCAATGCACAAAGTCAATGCACTGGGTTTTTTTTGAGAGTGTTAACATGTGAGAACCATTTTGTCACCTAAGACTTATCCAAAGCCCCACCAAAATCGCACAAAAGTCGCAAAGAAAACGCACCTCAATACACGACTTCTAAAAGGCAACATGTGACAACCATTACCTGTATAATTAAGACTTAACCAATCCTAATGCTAAATAACCACCAAGTTACCTGCAGCACTCACTTCTTTGCCCTCAACGATAGCTGAAGTAGGTTATGGTGTAGCCTGGATGCAGGCTGTGATATCATGTGGGCTGCACCAGCTGACTGATAGGGCCCAGGAGCAAGAAACAGAATAGAGGAACCAGTTCTGAGGTACCCTACTGCAAATTATAGCGCATCGGCTCGGTGGTTCACTGTACTCACTGCAGGTTCTATTCCAACTCTATGTGTTTTGTGGGAGTGTGAATAGCCCTCGGCCCCCTGCAGGCATTCTGGCGGCCGGGGTCCCGGCACCGCTATGCTGACCGCCGTGATCCCAAATGCCGGGATTGTAACTACATCCCGTAAACACAAATGCAGATTAGCTTTAGTACTTTTTGTCTTTTCGACCTGTATGCAGCCTTGAAAAAATGACACCAAGACGGCCTGATACTGTATGTTATTTGGCATGTTAGCTAGTTACGTTTTGCATTTGCTTGGTTAAGTCATATGTGTATATTTCAACTGCAACATGAGCTGCAAAGGCTGGTTATTGTTTGAAACAATTTAAAGTTGCAATGTGCATGTTGCATTGCTACACATGCTGTATAAGGAACTGGGTTGGGAACGCATACCAACCCCGGGATCCCGTCAGCAGAATGCCAGCGGGGGGTGAGTACAACAGAGCCTCCCGTGAGTCAGAATAGACCCTGTGGGTCGGCATTCCGTCGGCTGGCATTTTGAACGCTTGAGATTCCGGTGTCGGTATGGTGACCGCTGGGATCCCGAGCTGCGGCCAAATGACCACATCCCATGGAACTATAGTGGTTTTTTTTATACAGAGTGAAATTATGAAGTGTCTGCAAAATATTAAAATGAGTGCTGGGCAAGTTCTTTTACACACCTAATCTGCATTATATGTACACAGGTAAGGCAAGGCAGCATCCTAGTCACACCAACACCATAATCCAGTTGTATGAAACAAAACAGTACAAGGACTGTCTGTGATTCAACGTTATTACAGTATTGTTTGTATTTTACGCTTTTCTTTTGTATGGACGATTGTGAGGAATATTGAACAACATTCTACAGAACTCCTCCTCCATTACCCCTAATGCATTTTTTCTTTATCAGTACAAGGACAGTACCACAATAATCCAGCAGTGCGTATGATGATAAAAAAAAAAGTGAATCTGCACTAAAATGTATAAATAAAATGGATTATCTGGTGTCTCAAATGTATCCCAAATTCTGTATATCAAAAATTCAATTTCTCCTTCAATAAATGCTAAAAAAAAACAATAGTTCTTATCTGAGCGTATCTGAACGTAGTAGAAGACTGTGGCGCTAAACACGTGAAGTCAATAAGGTTGTTTCAGGGATACAGTATGTAGAATCTGCTACTGCTGACCATCACATGCTGGGGACCGCACGGCGCACAGCACAGGGCAAGGCCACCCAGCATGCAAAGCGCCGCCCAGCAATGCAATTGCAATTCAATTGTGATTGCATCGCAGACCAGGCAAACTAAGAAAGCCCCCCCTGCATACCCAGTCGGGCTGTGTATGCAGGTGCTCTGCCGCCATCTTTTGCTTCGCAGTGTCTGCGTGTGATGGTACGCAGCTGCTCCGAAAATGATCCAGACACGCCTGCTTTGTCTGTGCCACTCCCCCAAAAGCCACGTCAATGCCCCCTGGATACGATCGCATTGTGAATGTTGCGCACGTGTGCTGCGGCGCTGGATATGCTCAGAAGTATGAAAATGTTCAGACTTCTGCGATCCAGCCTAAATAAGGCCCCATATACACATCACCAATGAATAATTTACCATTGCAACCAGACTGCAGCTAATTACAGACAATCGAGAGAGATCATTACATTTAGCTGTAGAATACAGATCTGCAGAATATGGGATTCTTTGGATTGAATAAGGGATGACACCAGCTGCATCTATTAAGGTATCCCAAATTAACCCTAACTGCAATAAATGATAAACAATCCTCCATATTGATTAAGGAGGAACACAACATCTAGCAATACTCTAATATTTGGCTGACATAATTACAATGACATTGCTAGCATAGGAGAGTCACCTAATATATAGGACTCCTATTTGTTAGTGCCTGTAACTATATGACATACTATACTGTATATCTAGAGTGTCTGCCGACACAACATCGAATAACAAATAATTTGTGATCATTGATATGATCTTATATAATAAGTGACTCTGACATACAGTAATGAAACAATACCTACTGGGGTATGCAGATGAGTTGCCAGCAGGCAGGATCCGGGCGGTCAGGACCGCTGATAATGCTGACAACCGGAATCCCGGAAAACGGGCTATTCCCACTCGTGGGTGTCCATGACATCCATAGAGTGGGAATAGAACCGGTGGTGAGCGCAGCGAGCCCCCAGGGGGACTTTTTGCGCTCGCCCTGCTGCTGACATATTGACGATCGGGATGTCGTTGTCGTTATACTGACGGCCGGCATCCCGATCGTCTGTAAATCCTACTGATCCCCCTACTGGTATTCCTGCAATGTTAAGTATATATTGAGAGAACTTCTAATTGCTGATGGGCGATTGGCCAACCCACAATGAGGGGATGGATTTTTGGATGTTTAAATAGCGGGAGTATGTAACAGACGGCATAACCTGAAATAGGAGCAGGCGTGCTCCGAAACGCGTTGTTGTGTGCCGTCTATCAAGCCAGCCGCCCAGGACATCTGATTAGAGATCCGTGAAAGGAAGGGAGAAGTGTAGCGATTACCACTGCAGAGGTTCACCAGCACCTTTCCCCCAAACAGGACCCAGCTGATGTGAGATCCTAGAACTTTGTGCAGGCTGGCGTGCTATTGTTTTTTATACTTTTACACTTTTAGATTTTTTCATTTTCCTGAAATACTGTTGTAGTAATCAGGGTTTTTTAATAAAATCCACCTTTTTATTTAACTATTCTTCATGTCTGAGAGGAAGTCTTATACCAGAGCGAAGTGGAAAAAAAGGGGGGGGGGGGGCCTGAATTGCACATCCTATTATGGCAAGGCTTCCTTCCTCTGGTATTGGCACTCCTCCCATTCACCCTCAGGTGTTTTAATTAGCTGGGTTCCTGCATTTCAGATCACACATTGATAAGGCCCTATTTAGAGGTAAGTCCTGAATAAATTTATAGAATGTAATAGTATTAGGAATGTTAGGAACCCATGTGATGAAGTCACCTGGCCGCGGTACATGGGCCCGCATATTTGCGCAAATGTGTGCTAAGAACTTCAATTATACTCCATGTTAATTGTGAGGGTTTATATCAATTATTTTTACTATCAGTGTTCTTAGTGTTAAGAGTGTGCATCTGTATCTCTCTACCTGAGCGAAGTGTAAAGAAACCATGAGGTGCACACGAGACTGAAATATGATGTAAGTCCATTTCTGATTGTGTGGCTACCGTAGAAATAGTTCAAAGAAACCATTATGTTTATGCGGGACTAAACTAATATGTAAGTTCGTCTCCGCTATTTTTTGTGCAAGATTTAGAATCATACTGATTGGTACACGAGATTACCATTTTCTGGAATTTATTCCTATAGTGACATCACAAGCCACATGCTAATTATTAGCCAGTGATACACTTTGTTACCGGCTAATAAATACACAGGGCTAGATGCATCTTGGAGAGTGATAAAATGGAGAATGAAATAGTGCCAGCCAATCAGGTCCTAGGCTGTGTTTGAAAAATGGCAGTTAGGAGCTGATTGGCTGGTACTTTTTCACTCTCCATTTTATCACTTTCCAAGTGATGATGCATCTGGCCCACAATGTCTAAAAGTACATAGAGGAGCACTAGAAATTATACTAACCTAAAGTATAATTCCGGTTGATAGCTCATCACGGAAATTTTGATCTAAAATAGGAAGTAATATAATATATCCAACATTATAAGCACAATTTTTTGTTTCAAAAACTGTGCAAGAAATGGGAAAACTGAATGCTCCAGTAAGGTACGGGTGAGGTTGGCTACCTTTTAGGGTATGTACCGAACATGGGTGCCATCTTGAAATCGTCCATCTTGAATCTACGTCAGTTTTCCCATTTCCTGCACAGTTTATGAAACAAAAGGGTGTACTTCGACTTTGACACGGGTGTACTGCGACTATTGAATTACCCTGTACTTCAGAACTTACAGTTACAAAAAAGATAGTTACAAAGTATATTTGATTAAATTTAAAAATACACACAGATTACGACTTCGTAAAATAAAAAGATAAAGTTTCAGAAATTCCAGAACTTACTGACAAGACCTTAACAGATCTGATGTGGGGGCTTCACAGCAGGGCCGTAACTAGGTGTGTGCCAGTGGTGCCTGGCACACAGCGCAGATGCGCTGGAGGCGCAGGACCACCAGCAACCCCCGCCTGGCCTCTCTGTCACCGCGCCATCGCCGCTCCATCGCCGCTCCATCGCCGCCCATGTCCCCCCGCCGTCACCGGTAGCCGTGCAGCACTGCAGATCCCCCCTCCGCTCCCTCCCCGTCTGCTGGGAGAAATGATGTCTCTCCCAGCCCACCCACAATGCCCTGTGCTGCGAAAAGCGCAGCATAGGGCGGGAAGAGGACAGTGGAGAGGAGAGGCATGTTGGCTAGTCACAGGTGAGTATGTCTCTCTCTCGCTCTCTCTATTTCTCTCTCTTTCTCTCCCCTCCCTCCCATAATGTGTAAAAAGGGGACTCTGCCTGCCGTAATGTGTAAGAAGGAGCTCTACCTGCCTAATGTGTAACAGGGGGGCTCTACCTGCAGCACACTGTCAAAGAGGACTCTACCTGCCATACTGTGTAAAAGGGGGCTCTACTTGCAGCACACTGTCAAAGGGGACTCTGCTTGCCGTATTGTGTAAAAGTGAGCTCTGTGGTCATGCCCCTTCCCCATGAAGTCATGGACCTACATTTTTTGTGCACGCCCATGGTGTGCACTGGCCTGATTTGTATTTTGGGGGCGCAATGCTGTTTCTTGCACACAGCGCTAAAATGTCTAGTTACAGCACTGCTTCACAGACATAGGAGATATGGAGCACCCTCACTGCATGGATGTCCCCAAAGATTGGGCACTCAATCCACCTAGCCAGGCAGATTTATCTCAACAGCAACTACTCATGACACACTCCCCTACCCTTGGGGATTTTAACCCTGCCAAAACCAGAATTAATTGTCCTCAGGTATTTCAGGGGTTTCCCTGCCAGACCCCCAGGGGCATTTACTGACTTGCTTCGGTCAGTTTGAAGTGTAATATCTGGGTTCTACCAATATACAGTAGTGTGCAGGTCTTATGGACTCAATCAGGAAGAACAGACCAAATGCCTTTCTTAAAAAAATTATCTTGTCTTACAAGAGGTTTGACACCTTTTGTGGACACCCAGAAGACAGTACCAGTTACACAGCCACACTTCTGCTGGTTAGAGTACACATGCATCTCCTTGGAGCCAATTCAAATGTCTCCAGACTCTGGGGTCTATTTACTAAGCCTTGGATGAAGATAAAGTGGATGGAGATAAAGAACCAGCCAATCAGCTCCTAACTGCCATGTCTCAGGCTGTGTTTGAAAAATGACAGTTAGAAGCTGATTGGCTGGTACTTTATCTCGTTCCGTTTTATCTCCATCCAAGGCTTAGTAAATAGACCCCTTCAGTCCATTACCTGGAGTTCATTTCAGAATGGAATTTTGGGCCTACCGATTTACAAACAACATTTCTCTGACGTCCTAGTGGATGCTGGGGACTCCGTAAGGACCATGGGGAATAGACGGCTCCGCAGGAGACTGGGCACATCTAAAGAAAGATTTAGGACTATCTGGTGTGCACTGGCTCCTCCCCCTATGACCCTCCTCCAAGCCTCAGTTAGATTTCTGTGCCCGGCTGAGCTGGATGCACACTAGGGGCTCTCCTGAGCTCCTAGAAGAAAGTATAGTTTATGTTTTTTATTTTCAGTGAGACCTGCTGGCAACAGGCTCACTGCAACGAGGGACTAAGGGGAGAAGAAGCGAACCTACCTGCTTGCAGCTAGCTTGGGCTTCTTAGGCTACTGGACACCATTAGCTCCAGAGGGATCGAACACAGGACCCGACCTCGTCGTCCGTTCCCGGAGCCGCGCCGCCGTCCCCCTTACAGAGCCAGAAGCAAGAAGGTGGTCCGGAAAATCGGCGGCTGAAGACTTCTGTCTTCTCCAAGGTAGCGCACAGCACTGCAGCTGTGCGCCATTGCTCCTCATGCACACCACACACTGCGGTCACTGATGGGTGCAGGGCGCTGGGGGGGGGGCGCCCTGAGCAGCAATACTGACACCTTGGCTGGCAAACTGGCACCATATATAGCCCCAGAGGCTATATAGGTGCTTTTTAACCCCTGCCAGAATCCATAAAAATGCGGGAGAAAGTCCGCGAAAAAGGGGCGGAGCTATCTCCTTCAGCACACTGGCGCCATTTTTCCCTCACAGCTCCGTTGGAGGGAAGCTCCCTGGCTCTCCCCTGCAGTCAATACACTACAGAAAGGGTTTAAAAGAGAGGGGGGGCACAATTTAGGCGCAGTATACAATATATATAGGCAGCTATAAGGGAAAACACTCTTTATATGTGATATCCCTGTGATATATAGCGCCCTGGTGTGTGCTTGCATACTCTCCCTCTGTCTCCCCAAAGGGCTTTGTGGGGTCCTGTCCTCTGTCAGAGCATTCCCTGTGTGTGTGCTGTGTGGCGGTACGGCTGTGTCGACATGTATGAGGAGGGTAATGATGTGGAGGCGGAGCGAATGCCTGTAAATGTGATGTCACCCCCTGCGGGATCGACACCGGTGTGGTTAGACTTATGGAAGGATTACGTGAAAGTGTCAACTCCTTACACAAAAGGTCGACGACACAGAACAGCCGGCTACTCAGCTTGTGCCTGTTCCAGCGTCTCAAATGTCATGGGGGGCTCTAAAAACGCCCGCTACCTCAGATGGCAGAAACAGATGTCGACACGGATACCGACTCCAGTGTCGACGACGATGAGACTAGTGTACCCTCCAAATAGGTCCACCCGTTACATGATTGAGGCAATGAAAAATGTATTACACATTTATGATAATACCCCAGGTACCACATAAAAGGGTATTATGTTTGGTGAGAGAAAACTACCAGTAGTTTTTCCTGCATCTGAGGAATTAAATGAGGTGTGTGAGGAAGCGTGGTCTTCCCCCGGTAAGAAATTGATAATTTCTAAACAGTTATTGGCAGCGTACCCTTTCCCGCCAGAGGATAGGTCACGTTGGGAAACACCCCATAGGGTAGATACAGCGCTTACACGCTTATCAGAAAAGGTGACACTACTGTCTCCGGATACGGCCGCCCTGAAGGAACCTGCTGATAAAAAGCAGGGGGTTACCCTGAAAGATATAGTCACACACTCGGGCATTATATTGCGACCAGCCATTGCTTCGGCATGGATGTGCAGTGCTCCCGCTGCGTGGTCAGATTCCCTGTCGGAAAATAACTATGGATAGGGACAATATTTTGCTGACAATAGAGCATATAAAAGACGTGGTCTTATACATGCGTGATGCACAGAGGGATATTTGCCGGCTGGCATCAAAAATAAGCGCTAGGTCCATTGCCGCCAGACGGGGGTTATGGACTCGGCAATGGTCAGGCGATGCCGACTCGAATCGGCACATGGAAGTTTTGCCCTATAAGGGGGTAAAACTGTTTGGGGATGGTCTTTCAGACCTCGTTTCCACAGCTACTGCTGGGAAATCGACTTTTTTGCCACAGGCTACCCCACAACAAAAGAAAGCACCGTATCATCAAGTACAGTCCTTTCGGCCCCAGAAAAGCAAGAGGGCTAGAGGCTCATCCTTTCTGCCGAGAGGCAAAGGTAGAGGAAAAAGCTGCAGCACACAGCTAGTTCCCAAGAGCAGAAGTCCTCCCTGCGTCCGGTAAGTCCACAGCATGACGCTGGGGCTGCTCAGGCGGACCCGGGTACGGTGGGGGCCCATCTCAGAAATTTCAGCGCCCAGTGGGCTCTCTCACATGGATCCCTGGGTCCTTCAAGTAGTATCTCAGGGGTACAGGCTGGAGTTCGAGACGTTCTTCCCCCCGCCGTTTCCTTAAATCTGCCTTACCGGCACCTCCCTCTGCCAGGGAGGCGGTGTTGGTGGCTATTCAACACTATAATCACAACAAGTGATTGTCAAGGTGCCCCTCCTTCAGCAAGGAAGGGGTTACTATTCCACAATGGTTGTGGTACCGAAACAGAACGGTTCGGTGAGACCCATCTTAAAATTAAAATACTTGAACTTTTATATCAGAAGATTCAAGTTCAAGATGGAATCGCTCAGGGCGGTTATTACGAGCCTGGACGAGGGGGATTACAGGGTCTCCCTGGACATCAAGGATGCGTACCTGCATGTCCCCATTTACCCTCCTCACCAGGAGTACCTCAGATGTGTGGTACAGGACTGTCACTATCAGTTCCAGACGCTGCCGTTGGAGTTGTCCACGGCACCGATGGTCTTTACCAAGGTAATGGCCGAAATGATGATACTCCTTCGCAAGAAGGAAGTTTTTATTATCCCGTACTTGGACGATCTCCTGATAAAGGCGAGGTCCAAAGAACAGTTGGTAGTGGGGGTAGCACTCTCTCGGGAAGTGCTACAACAGCACGACTGGATTCTCAATATTCCAAAGTCACAGCTGGTCCCGACGACACGTCTTCTGTTCCTGGGAATGATTCTGGACACAGACCAGAAAAGAGTGTTTCTTCCAGTGGAAGCACACGAGTCCTGGAAAAAATGGTAGCTTCGTACGAAGCATAATTCCATTCGGAAGGTTCCACGCAAGGACGTTCCAGTGGGACCTGTGGGACAAATGGTCCGGGTCCCATCTACAGATACAACAGCGGATAACCCTGTCGGCAAGAAACAGGGTGTCGCTGCTGTGGTGGCTGCAGAGGGCTCATCTACTAGAGGGCCGCAGATTCGGAATACAGGACTGGGTCCTGGTGACCACGGAGGCCAGCCTTCGGGGCTGGGGTGCAGTCACACAGGGAAGAAATTTCCAAGGAGATTTCGCTTCACATAAATATTCTGGAGCTAAGGGCCATTTACAATGCCCTAAGCCAAGCAAGGCCCCTGCTTCAGAACCAGCCGGTACTGATCCAATCAGACAACATCACGGCGTTCGCCCATGTAAACAGACAGGGCGGCACAAGAAGCAGGATGGCGATGGCAGAAGCCACAAGGATTCTCCGATGGGCGACCTACACCCGGGAGAATGGGGACTTCTTCCAGAAGTTTTCCAAATGCGGGTAAACCGTTGGGAATGACCACGGGTGGACATGATGGCGTCCCGCCTCAACAAAAAGTTGAAAAGATATTGCGCCAGGTCAAGGGACCCTCAGGCGATCGCTGTGGACGCTCTAGTGACACCGTGGGTGTACCAGTCGGTTTATGTGTTTCCTCCTCTACCTCTCATACCCAAGGTACTGAGAATAATAAGAATGCGAGGAGTGAAAACCATACTCGTGGTTCCGGATTGGCCAAGAAGAGCTTGGTACCCGGAACTTCAAGAGATGCTGGCAGAGGACCCTTGGCCTCTGCCGCTCAGACAAGACCTGCTGCAGCAGGGACCCTGTCTGTTCCAAGACTTACCGCGGCTGCGTTTGACGGCATGGCGGTTGAACACCGGATCCTAAAGGAAAAGGGTATTCCGGAGGACGTCATCCCTACCCTGATCAAAGCCAGGAAGGATGTCACCGCAAGACATTATTACCGCATTTGGCGGAAATATGTTGCTTGGTGTGAGGCCATGAAGGCCCCGAAGGCGGAATTTCAATTGGGTCGATTCCTACACTTCCTGCAAGCAGGGGTGACGTTGGGCCTCAAATTGGGGTCCATCAAGGTCCAGATTTCGGCTCTGTCGATTTTCTTCCAGAAAGAACTGGCTTCACTGCCTGAAGTTCAGACTTTTGTCAAAGGAGTTATGCATATTCAGCCTCCTTTTGTGCCCCCAGTGGCACCTTGGGATCTCAATGTGGTTTTGGCATTCCTGAAATCACATTGGTTCGAACCACTTAAGACTGTGGAATTAAAATATCTCACGTGGAAAGTGGTCATACTGTTGGCCCTGGCTTCGGCCAGGCGGGTTTCAGAATTGGCGGCTTTGTCTTGTAAAAGCCCTTATCTGATTTTCCAGATGGATAGGGCAGAATTGAGGACTCGTCCTCAGTTTCTCCCGAAGGTGGTCTCAGCTTTTCACTTGAACCAACCTATTGTGGTGCCTGCGGCTACTAGGGACTTGGAGGATTCCAAGTTGCTGGACGTAGTCATGGCCCTGAAAATGTATGTTTCCAGGACGGCTGGAGTCAGAAAGACTGACTCGCTGTTTATCCTGTATGCACCCAACAAGCTGGGTGCTCCTGCTTCTAAGCAGTCTATTGCGCGCTGGATTTGTAGCACTATTCAGCTGGCGCATTCTGCGGTAGGATTACCGCAGCCTAAATCAATAAAAGCCCATTTCACAAGGAAAGAGGACCTGGAGTTCTCTCATTCGGTGCTGCAGAGTCATCCGCACTCTCCCGCCCGTTTGGGAGCTTTGGTATAATCCCCATGGTCCTTACGGAGTCCGAGCATCCACTAGGACGTTAGAGAAAATAAGAATTTACTTACCGATAATTCTATTTCTCATAGTCCGTAGTGGATGCTGGGCGCCCATCCCAAGTGCGGATTGTCTGCAATACTTGTACATAGTTATTGTTACAAAAATCGGGTTTTGTTGTGAGCCATCTCTTCAGAGGCTCCAATTGTTATCATACTGTTAACCGGGGTTCCTATCAAGTGTTATATGGTGTGATTGGTGTGGCTGGTATGAGTCTTACCCGGGATTCAAAATCCTTTCTTATTGTGTCAGCTCTTCCGGGCACAGTTCCTAACTGAGGCTTGGAGGAGGGTCATAGGGGGAGGAGCCAGTGCACACCAGATAGTCCTAAATCTTTCTTTAGATGTGCCCAGTCTCCTGCGGAGCCGTCTATTCCCCATGGTCCTTACGGAGTCCCCAGCATCCACTACGGACTACGAGAAATAGATTTACCGGTGAGTAAAATCTTATTTTTCCATATAGAAAAAGCCCATTCCGATATGAAATGGGTTTTATCGCTACATCTGTTTTCCAGTGTTTGGGAGCATATGGTCGATTGTAATTTGCTGTAATCCATTACCAGATTTTCATTCCAACCAGCCAGGTTCGGCAAATGATCTGCCAGCTAATTGTACAGTATAGTGTGCCAGCTTTAGCTAGAATTTGAGCACACTATAATGTTATTTCCATTGAAAACCAAAAGATACAGACAAAAAAATATGTAAATGCAAATTGTACATAATACTACTAATTATGATTCTGAGAAAGTTGTGGGCAGTTTCCATAATGAAACGCGTTAAATAAATACTCCATCCTTGGACACCTTGGGATTACCTGTACCTAATTTCTGGACCAGTTTTATCTGTGGACATCATTTTCCAGTCTGACGTTTGCCCTCACCCCTTGCTTTCATCCTTCGAGAAGCCTTGCTAATATACTGACTGCACATATCACGGATAAAACAGGCACTTATCGCAGACTACAAAGCATAATCCCTGATAAATGCCAGCATTGGGGGATTAGCACCAGCATTGGGGGATTAGCACCAGCATTGGGGCTAATTGGATACTCCCCGACAAATCCATTATCTGTGGTAAATTACCGCAGATAATAGGTACCCCCTAAAGTCTAATTTATATTTTTAATTATTCATGATATAAAATGATGACCAAATTGAAAAATGGATGATTTATACCAATTGTTTAGATTTCAGATTTGTGCTAAACAGTGATGTAACTACTATGGGTGCAGGGGATGTGGCTGTTATGGGGCCCCTGCTTACACCAGGGCCCGCAGTTAGGCAGCACCCAGTAATGTCGAGAACAAGAATCACGCTACTGGGGCTGCTCAGGCTCAGGGTCTCACAAACTCTGGGCTGGCTGCGGCTGTACTGGGGGAGGGGGGGCAGTAGTGGGGAGGGTGTACGCCCATTTGTAAAGTATTGCACATTCACTGGCCAGAAGTGGTTGTCAAAGCCCTGACCACCCATGTCACCTGAAGCCCCACCCCCATTTTGGCTGAAGTCCGCCCATACACTCCTCAGTAACTCTGAGTTAGGAGCTGACATTATGAGAAAAGAGGAGCTGCATAGGATGAGCTGCCTACAGAAATACCAGGCTGAGGAATGCATGGAAACAGGGCAGCTGCCACATCTGTGACGTGATGCTTGCATGCATCCCACAGGTCAGTGTAATGTCTAGTGCTGCCTCCCACACAGGGTCGGCAACAGAAATCTTGGGGCCCGACACAGTGATATCTCTGTGGGCCCCCTCAGATTTTATATATATATATATAGAGAGAGAGAGAGAGAGAGAGAGAGAGAGAAAGAGAGTTATTTATATATCTTAAAGTGCAACGGAATTTGCTACACTATATAAGAAACTGTTAAACAGATACAAATATGTATATCTCTCCTTCATCCCCCTCACATACCACAGTCTGTCTCTCCCCAATGACTCCATGCTGCTTTCTCAGTTCCCTCACTTCATCCCAAATCCCCTCACCAATCCACTCACCTGCACTGCACTCCCCAGTATCCAGATTTGAACAATGCAAAGCAGGTGCCATGTGGACTTCACACCCAAACAGAAAAGGATGGCACAGGGCAGGGGAATCCTGGCCAGCAGATATGCTGCCACAGTGCAGGACCCGGAAGAGCGTGTGCACAGTCACTGTGTGTGAGAGGCTTCTGTCACTCTGAGTCTGCACCCACACCGCCTATAGCTGGCTTCCCTATTTGGACAATCCCTGCTGTACACTAAGTGGCATATTCTTGGGGCCCCTCTTATCCTTGGGGCCCAGTACAGGTGTCCCCTTTGACCCCCCCTGTCGCTGGCCCTGCTCACACACACACTTTCCCATAGACGCACATACACACTGTGCCCCACACACACTGCTCCATAGCCGCACACACACACTGCCCCATAGCCGCACACCTGCTGCCCCATAGCTGCACACACACACACACACTGCGCCATAGCCGCACACACACATACTGCCCCATAGCCGCACACACACACGCTGCCCCATAGCTGCACACACACACACGCTGCCCCATAGCTGCACACACACACACTGCGCTATAGCCGCACACACACACACTGCCCCATAGCCGCACACACACACGCTGCCCCATAGCCACACACACACACACGCTGCCCCATAGCCGCACACACACACGCTGCCCCATAGCCACACACACACTCGCTGCCCCATAGCTGCACACACACACACATACACACACACTGCTCCATAGCCTCACACACACACACTGCCCCATAGCCGCACACACACACACGATGCCCCATAGCCGCACACACACGATGCCCCATAGCTGCCCACACACACACTGCCCCTTAGCCGCACACACACACGATGCCCCATAGCTGCACACACACACACACACACAAACACACACTGCCCCATAGCCGCACACACACACAATGCCCCATAGCCTCACATACACATGCTGCCCCATAGCTGCCCACACACACACACTGCCCCATAACTGCACACACACACGATGCCCCATAGCTGCACACACACACACTGCCCCATAGTCACACACACACACACACACACACACATACTCTGCTCCAAAGCCGCATACACATACACTGCTCCAAAGCCTCATATACACACACTGCCCCATAGCCTCACACACACACTGCCCCCATAGCCTCACACACACACGCTGCCCCATAGCCTCACACACACGCTGCCCCATAGCCTCACACACACGCTGCCCCATAGCTGCACACACACATGCTTCCCCATAGCTGCACACAGACACTGCCCCATAGCTGCACACACACACACTGCCCCATAGCCGCACACACACACACACACACACACACACACACACTGCCCCATAGCAGCACACACACATGCTGCCCCATAGCCTCACACACACGCTTACCCATAGCCACGCACACACACATGCTGCCCCATAGTCTTGTAAACACTGCCCCCATAACCACACACACGCTGCCCTATAGCCTGACACACACAGACACACTGTCCCCATGGCCCAGCACTATTTCAGGTGCCCCTAGAAAACTGTTTTTTTCACGGCACATTGCTGGTACCCCACAGTGGTACACTTAAGGCCCTTCATAAACTTCAGCTCCAGACCCATGAGAACCTTGATCTGACACTGGGCTCACCATACCCAACTATTATCCAGGCAGTGCTCGGCATTTCCAGGTGGCTCAGACGTGAACCTACTGACGGCGTAGTGACATCATAGGTCGCATTGCTGCATGCTGTCCCCACCCGCCCAAAGTGATTTAATGACATGCTGCAGGGTTTTTTCCATGTGGGGGCAAATGTGTGGTTTATTTTTACCTCTCTGTGCCAGTGTGAGGGCCCTTTCAAGATTTTGCTACGGGGCCCACAGAGTTTTAGTTCGGCCCCTGGTTCTAAATCTCATTGAATTCTCTTGAATTCTCAGCAGCATACTGAATACAGATGCTAGAGGACACTCTCAATGATATACTGTATGAAGGTGCTCAGGGTAGTTACACGTTTCTGGATACACAATGGTCAGAATAGAGCATCTTTAATATTCACTGTTACCTTCCAAACTGTGGAGGAGATGTTCTAAGCCTTCAAGAGTGATAAGGTAGAGAGAGGTTAAGGGGCATATTTATTAACCTTTATATTTTACAAAAAAAAATGTGAAAAAAAGTGTTTTCACACCCTTCTCATATTATTTTAGTATCACGTGAATGTATTAAAGGGCTTTTGGAGCAGTTTTCATGAAAACTGCTCCAAACCCTTTAATTCCCTTTTTTTTTTTTTTTTCATTTCCCATACTTATAATGGGAAACGTCATCTGGCCAAATTTACTAAAAAAGTAGTGAACCCGGTGATAATAACACTAGCTTCACAGGGCTCACTGCAGATTCTGTACTTCTGCACAGCTATCTCTACACAGCTTTCTCTGGCCCTAGGCTGTGCAGGGTGCCAGCAGTGTGATCTGTTCTCAGTGTCCGATGGACACACAAGCTGATTAATGTGCTTACAAAAAAAACAGGCTGACTTACCCAGGGTCCAGTGGTTGGTTCTCCAGTGCAGGCCAGGGCCGTAACTAGGTGTGTGTAGAAGGTGCATTGCCCACAGCGCACTTGGCCTGTGGGCGCATCTTCTACATACACCCCGAGTGGCCGCATATCCCTCCCGATGACAGCCGCCCTCCCGCTCCCTGGTACCTGCCGCCCACAGCCCCAAGCTCCACCAGCTGGAGCCTCTGCCACTGATTGCTGTGCATAGTCAGCGGCCGCGATGGACAGTTTATCCCCCTGTGCCGCTGCACCCCCAAGTCCCACGGCCTGCCCCTCTCTGTCTGTGAAGTGCACAGTGTTCTGTGCAGGAGCCGGCAAAGCGCATCAAGAATGAAAACATCACGTAAGTGCCTACACAGACACTACACTATATTACACTACACTTCACTACACTACACTACACTATATTACACTACACTTCACTACAGTACACTATACTATACTATATTATATTACACTACACTACAGTACACTACACTATATTACACTACAGTACACTCCACTACACTGTACTACAGTACACTACACTACACTACACTACACTACACTAACTCCTAAGATTAGGGGGGGGGGGTGTAAGATGCTCTGCCTGCTGTAATGTGTAAAAAGGGGGAATCTACCTGCCGTAATGTGTAAAAGGGGACTGTACTTGCCGTACCATGTAAAAGGGGACTCTACCTGCCATGATGCCTGCCGTATAGTGTGAAAGGGGACTCTCCCTGCCGTAATGTGTAAAAGGGGGAAACTACCTGCCGTACTGTGTAAAACGGGGCTCTGACTGCCGTACTGTGTAAAAGGGGACTCTACCTGCAGTACTGTGTAAAAGGGGGCTCTGACTGCCGTACTGTGTAAAAGGGGACTATACCTGCCGTACTGTGTAAAAGGGGACTCTGCGGGACATCACTGCAGCAGGGAGCCCCGACGACCAGCAGCCCTCTATGAGCTCTGGCCACAGATCCCCAGTTTTGGTTAGTATGATCAGCAGTGATGGGGATGGAGGGGGGGTGCAGGGGAATAGTCGCGACAGGGAGTTGACCCAGCGGCGGTTGTAGCAACGGGGATGGTGATGGCAGCACATGCGCAGCAGGACATTGGAGAATTTTTATGAAAAATAACCCAATAATGTTGCGGAGTTGCATCGCATGCTCTGTCCCTGCATGCGATTATTGATACATCCATGCGATGTAATCAATTATCGCAGTGCAGATTGGATCAATTTTATCACATCCCATCTGCATCCTCAGATTAATACACTTATACATGTATAAATATTTTCAATATTTTATTTATTGCACCAATGATGTCATTAAAGAGAGAATGAAGTGATTGACAGGAAAGGGGCATTTCTGGGTGGTAACTGAGCGTTTTCCGGGAGTGTGCTAAAAAATGCAGGCGTGTCAGGGAAAAACGCGAGAGTGTCTGTAGAAACGGGGGAGTGGCTGGCCGAACGCAGGGCGTGTTTGTGACGTCAAACCAGCAACTAAACGGACCGAGCTGATCGCAATCTAGGAGTAGGTCTGGAGCTACTTAGAAACTGCAAGAAAATATTTAGTAGCAATTCTGCTACTCTTTCGTTCGCTATTCTGATAAGCTAAGATACACTCCCAGGAGGCGGCGGCCTAGCGTTTGCAATGCTGCTAAAAGCAGCTAGCGAGCGAACAACTCGGAATGAGGGCCATTGTAAGAGGAGATAAATAAAGTACTGTTGCTTGTTGGTTGAGCAATGAGTAATATCAGGATTACTTTCTGATGATAGGCACTATAATATACACTCAAACAATTAAATACACTATTGTAAAACTGCAAGAAAATAAATTGTTTAAAAAAAAAAATCAATTAGATACCTTAATGAATTAAAATAAAGATTGGTAAAAGTAGTAAAAAGGATGTGTGTGTAAAAAAAAGAGAGAAAAAGAGAGAAATGGCAGCTGCGAATAACAACAATAAAAAAAAGGTCATGAGTTTAAATTACCTATAACATTGCCATTTGCGTTTCATCAATTTAAAAAAAAAAAAATTGGCAACTAAAATTAGACAAAAGTTTAAAAAAATGTTGTTATTATTACATTTAAAAAAAAATTCATATGGATTTTCCCTTTCATTTATTATAACACCTGTGTAGTACAAACATCTGTACCCAGGACTGGGAACCAAAACCGTTTAAGCCTTTCATAAGTGCATGATAAAAACCAGACACTGATGAAATTAACCTGTTCATTACAGAAGTGACGCAACTGGCCATAAAGTGTGTACAAATATAGTAATGGAGATATCTTATATGCAGCCTTCGTATAATCATATTTAATGGCAGCAAGTAGCAGTTAAACAGAAGGTTAGATGTTGGGCTCACGTCGTAAAACTCCCAGCTACAGGCATGAAGGTGACTGTTTGTGTATCCCCAGACCAGCTGCTCTCTTGATCTACCATTACCAATGAAAAAGCAAAAACAGGCTTGAAAAAGATAGAAAATACCCACAATAGGATAGTGGGAAATAAATGGTAATTTCCAGAAATAGAATAGAGGGAAAGTAAAAACATGGTTTTTTTCCTAAAATAAAACCCCCTCAAATATAATTATAGTGGCAGGTAAGCTAAGGTTTATGATTAGGTGCATTAGTGCATTAGTAATTCACATACTATCACCTGCTAACAGTTACATGAATGAGCTATCCAGCCACCGGTATTTACAGACTATAAACATCTATTTCATCCCTACAGCAATGTGTACACAGATGTTGTCTCCAATGGTTGGAGGCGGTTCTACCATAGACAGTGCCTAATTCAGAGATGTACGCACAGGGCTGCCATCACAAATTTTGGGGCAAATTGGGCATACACACACACACACACACACACACACACACACACACACACACTGCCCCATAGCCACACACACATACACATTGCTCTATAGCCAAAAACACACACACACACTGCTCTATAGTTACACACACGCACACACACACACATGCACACATGCACACTGCTCCATAGCCACACATACACACAAACACTGTCCCACTGCTACACAATCACTTCCCCATAGCCATACATACACATACTGCCCCATAGCCACATACACACACACTGTCCCATAGCCACATACACACACACCCCCACACACACAAACACACACACACACACACACACACACACACACACACTGTTCCAAAGCCACATACACACACATACCCAACAACTGTACCTTTTTGGCAGGTACAGTACCTTTTTTTTTATGGTCTGTACCGATTTTTGTCTCTTCAAACTTCCATTGAAATTATAGGAAAGTGGGCATGGCCACACCTCCTTTACCCGTGGCCAAGCCCCCTTTCCTAATTTGTACCGATTTTTCTGTGTAAAATGTTTGGGGGTATGCACACACTGTCCCATAGCCACAAACACACACACACACAACTGTCTGCATCACCCCCTCACTGCCCCATAGCCACACACACACGCACTGTCCTATAGCCAAAAACACACACACACACACTTCTCCATAGCCACACACGTGACACTCTGAACTGGACCCCCTTAATTTGTACTACAACGGGTATGCATTGCAGGCAACTGTCGGACTGGATAAGACATGAATAAGGTCCCCTAATTTTCCCCTTGCTGAGCTTCGATTACTACCCATCCTGTTAATGCTGAAAGGGTTAACACTCCCTTCTGCTGTTGCCTGGGAGATGCCAGCAGGACCAGTGAGCAGACAGGCACTAGGACCCTTGGACTTACTTATAATGGAGGAGGGAGTGAGAAGGCTGGTGGAGTTTTGATTGGCTGTGGCAGAGCGGGAAAAAGAGGAGGCGGGGTTGGCACCAGTGTGTGTGAGAGGAGACATGTGGAGAAGTACAGGTACGTCCACCGACACCTGCACTCACAACAACACTCCACCGATACTTACCTGTTACACACACAGTGCTCCATAGACACACACACACACACACACACACACACACTGCCCCATAGCCACACATACACACCCATGCTGCCTCGTAGCCACACTGCCTCATAGCCACATACACACACACAGTCCCATAGCCCGAACACACACACACACACACATACACACAAACACACACACACACACACACACACACATACACACAAACACACACAACTGTCTGCATCACCCCCTCACAGCTCCAGCATCACCTTTCGCTCGCCCTGAAAACCTCACACCCTACCATTCTGGGTACTGGTTGCTCTAGTTGCAGAACTGCAGACAGCAGGCGCAGGTTGAAGTGGTCCATGTGCACATTGAAAGGGAGCCTGTGTGAAAGCTGTGTGGATTATGGCCGGACCGCCAGCAGATAGCCATGGAGGGAAAGAGCTGGTGGTATTTCAAATTTGATGTTGGCCATGAGCCAATCAGAGCTCATGGACTGGCAGACAATAAGGAGCTATTGAGCGGCTGGTGCTAAATTCAAAACACTGCATGGCTGTCTGCTGCTAACCGCCCGATCCACACTGCAGCCACCTGGGCCCAGGACTGAAATACTGTCTGTCCCCCCCCCCCCCCCCCCCCCATTTAAGAATGACCATATAGGTACCTTTGTAGGTGCTCAAACCGGTTAGTTTACAGACATCTCCGATGTTTCTTGAATTGCGGATGCACAGTACCTGTACGGCGCATGTGCAGATATGGTCCTGTGTCATCGGATGACGTCAGGTGAGAGACAGTCTGCAGCCATTTGAGGCTGGGGAGGGGGCAGCGACATTTTCAAAGTCATGTCAACAGCATTTTGTAGGTGTGCTGAGACCACTGCCCCAGGCAGGGTGAAAAGATCAGCCATCCTGAGTGAGGGTTACTCAGATGACCGATATTCAGATGATTCGAATCTGCGTCTTCGGAAGCAGCAGTGGTTCACTGAAGATGACAGGAGGCGTTGTTTCACCCATGACCTCTCCTACGTCATAACCGTATTTTCGCACACTAGCTGAGTCCAAAGACGCGGTTCCTGTGTGTTCTGCATCCGCCACTGGATCAGGACCACAAACCCAAGTGTTGAAGAAAGCACAAATATGGGGAGCTGCATGTGTGAAACATCTTACCATGCCACGTTTAAACATGAAATATTATGTCATATTCCCACTGCTACAATGTTAGAAAATGCATGCAAATACTCACAAACGCTACTTCGGAAACACCAAAGGCTGCATATGTTGTTAAATAGTAGGTAAACTGTTTGGATATATTTTCTGCCAGAACCTACTCACAAACCCACAGCTTACACTTCCTTCATCCCCATTGTGCACTTTCTTCAAATGAGCAATTCAACCAGTTCAAATACAAAAAAAAAAAAAAATGTTTAAAATTCCATTTTCCATAACATCTGTTAAACGTTGAAGTAGTCAAAACATATTTAGGCTGCACATATGTAGTCTGCCATATGCCTGGGCAAGGACTTATACCTTCAAGCACTGTGGATGTCAGTTTTTGGTGTTTGTTTTGATCCATCTATTGGAAGTTACAGTGCTTGTTGTAGTGCTCTAGAAGAGATGTTGGGGGTTATTCAGGTGTGGTTGCACCTGAGACTATGGGGGTCATTCCGAGTTGTTCGCTCGTTATTTTTTTGTCGCAACGGAGCGATTAGTCGCTAATGCGCATGCGCAATGTCCGCAGTGCGACTGCGCCAAGTAAATTTGCTATGCAGTTAGGTTTTTTACTCACGGCATTACAAGGTTTTTTCTTCGTTCTGGTGATCGTAATGTGATTGACAGGAAGTGGGTGTTTCTGGGCGGAAACTGGCCGTTTTATGGGTGTGTGCGAAAAAACGCTACCGTTTCTGGGAAAAACGCGGGAGTGGCTGGAGAAACGGAGGAGTGTCTGGGCGAACGCTGGGTGTGTTTATGACGTCAAACCAGGAACGACAAGTACTGAACTGATCGCAACTGAACTGATCGCAGATGCCGAGTAAGTGTGAAGCTACTCAGAAGCTGCTAAGAAGTGTCTATTCGCAATTCTGCTAATCTTTCGTTCGCAATTTTGATAAGCTAAGATACACTCCCAGAGGGCGGCGGCTTAGCGTGTGCAAAGCTGCTAAAAGCAGCTTGCGAGCGAACAACTCGGAATGACCCCCAATAGGCGCAAAGTATTGATTTTCAGAACTTTGCGTAGGATATGTTCTGTGCGTGCGTGAATGGGTCCTGCTGCATGGAACGCAGGCCGGCATCAGACTTTCATTGATTGGCAGTCTGATGTCATTTCTGGGTGGGGGTAGGGCGGGTGGCAACAGGCTCCGTTTGGAAAAATGGAGGCGTGTTGCCACCCTTTAGGGTGTGGGAAGGGGCTAGGGATCTCTGTTATAGGATGGAGATTTCCTGGCCTTTGCGATGGACGGCTTGCATTGCACCATGGATGCCGCAAACCGCCCGATGGTGGGTGCTTTGCTCTGATGTTACATCCTAGGATGCAGCTCAGATCCCTAGTGCAGCAGGAGGTGTCTGAATGTAACAGACGCCTCCTGCTGCATCTATATACAGCTCTATCCCAGCGATAGCAAATCCATCCGAATCAGAATGACCCCCATTGTGCAATATAATGTCCCTAGTTCCTGGGGGCTGTACACATATAGCTGAGAAAAGGGATGCTTCTCTCAAAAACATTATGCCATCTCCGGATGGCGTTATGTCCCCTGTCACTGGAGAAAAGCTGGAAAGAGACATGCCATCTCCGGATGGCGTTATGTCCCCTGTCACTGGAGAAAAGCTGGGAAGAGACATTGTGCCATCTCTGGATGGCTTTATGTCCCCTGTCACTGGAGAAAAGCTGGGAAGAAAGATTGTGCCATCTCTGGATGCCATTATGTCCCCTGTCACTGGAGAAAAGCTGGGAAGAGACATTGTGCCATCTCTGGATGGCGTTATGTCCTCTGTCACTGGAGAAAAGCTGGGAAGAGACATTATGCCATCTCTGGATGGCGTTATGTCCCCTGTCACTGGAGAAAAGCTGGGACGATACATTGTGACATCTCTGGATGGCGTTATGTTACCTGTCACTGGAAAAAAGCTGGGAAGAGAGATTGTGCCATCTCTGGATGGCGTTATGTCCCCTGTCACTGGAGAAAAGCTGGGAAGAGACATTGTGCCATCTCTGGATGGCGTTATGTCCCCTGTCACTGGAGAAAAGCTGGGAAGAGACATTGTGCCATCTCTGGATGGCGTTATGTCCCCTGTCACTGGAGAAAAGCTGGGAAGAGACATTGTGCCATCTCTGGATGGCGTTATGTCCCCTGTCACTGGAGAAAAGCTGGGAAGAGACATTATGCCATCTCTGGATGGCGTTAAGCCCCCTGTCACTGGAGAAAAGCTGGGAAGAGACATTAAGCCATCTCCGGATGGCGTTATGTCCCCTGTCACTGGAGAAAAGCTGGGAAGAGACATTTCTCTTCCTGCTTTCTCTGTCGGGGGCCCACTCTGCATGTGCGCTGGGTACAGATGATCCACTTTGCTAAAGAATGCAAAAAAGAAGTCACAGCAGCCCAGCTTTCTCCATGCATGCATTTATCGCATGGTCTGCCCCAGCAGGAGTTTTCATTTAAATACAGGGAAGTAAAATATGCGATAAAACCCAAAAAGTATGTATCAGCTTCCGCATATTTTACTAGAGATCCAGGGGCGCTTTAAGAGAGGAGGAGGCCTGTGTGTGCTGTCTCCTCTGTTTGGGCCCCCTCCTTTCTGCTGGCAGCGCTGGAGAGTCTGAGCTCTAGAGGACTCAGACTCTTCTACTGCGCATTGGTCATTTTCCCAGTGATATCTCTACTGCGTTGGTATTCTGACTGCTGGGATTCGGTGTCTTAACCGTATTCCCTGCCACTGTACATATGACTTTCCAAATGACTGCATTTACATAAGTCTGTGTATATCAGTCCTGTACATATACATACAGTATATGGCAGTAAGGATCATGTACATACACAATAGAGAGTACACCCAGACATGTTTACAAGTCAGCATTGACTCTGGCCCCTTACATAAACATGTACATGCTTGTTTTCATTTGTAAAACATTTCCTCTCTTATTTCCACATGTGCTGCAGTTTACAATGGCCTGCATCAAACATTGTTGACAATAAACTAACGCTGATGTACTTACTTCTGAAAACAGAGTGTACTCTGTCTGTTTTGCATTTATTTTTTTCATATGCAAATATGTCGCCATCTAGAACGTATTCCTTTATGTGAGCATTTCCTTTGTGGAACTTAGAATATTTCTCCTTGCCTTGATACAGCTATTTATTTAGAAGCACATTATAGTAGCAGCTCGAAACAAATACCCAGGTACAGTCTTGGTGTGGGTGTTTCTCTTCTCCCTAATCCCACACAACATGGGATTTGTTTATTAGAAAAGTATATACTGTATGTGCCATGTATGTGGATACTGTAACTTTGTGTTAAAATAAACCGAACTGTTAATTAAGTCTGCATGGTCATCTGGTGGCATAGTGAGGTCCATTGGGATGACCCACAGAGAATACAGCAATGTTATGCAGATGCAGACTTCTGAGGTTAGATGTCCTCTCAGCAACCTCAGGATGGCGCTGATGAGCTCAGATGGAGCACTCCTGGGAGTACCAGGAGATCAAGAGAAGCAGCAAAATTATGTGAGCTGCTGCTCTCCTGCGGCTGACATTGCCGGGTTTCTTCATGTCAAATGTTCTAGAACCAAATTCACCTTGGAAGAGGTGCTAAGCTACAACCGTAAAGGCATGGAAGTAAGTTTAGTTGCAAGATTTACAGATTAGCTCAGACTAGTGCCAAGGGCCCATTGGTCTCTGCCTGTAGCTGGACAGGGTTTGGACACCACCTACCACTGTAGTGAAGGATAAAGATCCAGGCTGAACCTGTGTGAATAGTTTTGAAGGAGGGTTAGTAACCCGCTTAAACAGGGGTGTTTCTACAGAGGAGGGGGCCCGTGTGCACCTCTGGGTGGGCCCCCTCCTCTGTACGGCGCTGTAGACTCCGGCATTGTGCCGGAGTCTACTGCGCATGCGCAGGTCCCTGGAAACATGGCGCCCGCCATGATCCAGAGCCCAATTTGGCAACTGTGCATGCACGGCGGCACTGGACTCCGGATTGGTAAGTGCTAAAATGGGTGCAATGGGTGCAGTGTGGGCCCCCCTGGACCCAGGGGCCCATGTGCACAGCACCCATTGCACCCATTATAGAAACACCAATGTGCTTAAAACACTACTGTATGGGGCTCAGTGGTGTGACTAGAAATGTTTCCTGGTGCCCCCCAAAAAAGGGGCATGACCTTGCTAAAAGGGGCATGGTTTCTCTGCAAGGGGCGTGGCATTGCAGGAAAAGACTACCTTATATCCCAGTTTTGCAACCTGCATGCCCAGACATTGTCCACCACAGGAAAAAAATAATCCTGATTAATGCCATTTACATTATTTGTCATTTTTCCTCCTTATAGTAATGCCCCATGCACATTATGCCACACATCGCAATGGCCCTAAACATTATGCCGCATACTGTAATGTCCATTACACATTATACCCCATACCGTAATGCCCCTTACACATTATGCCACACACCGCAAAGGCCCTAAACATTATGCCGCATACTGAAATGTCCATTACACAATATGCCACATACTGTAATGCCCCTGACACATTATGCCACACACCATAATGCCTGTGACACATTATGCCACACACCGCAATGCCCGTTATACATTATGCCACACTGCAATGTCCATGATACATTATGCCACACATCACAACGCCCATTACACATTATTCCCCACAGTAAGGCTTCTAATTACTTTTAGATTACCTGCTCATTGCCAGGGGTTTCATGATACGACTGCCGACATCCCTTAGGTAAGTTTCATGGTCACTGTTAGGGTTAGGTACTAGGACCCGGCTAGTACCACCCATGTTTGACCATTTCAATTAGGACAGACAATAAAAGGAATAGAAAGCAATGGCATTACCAATTAAGCACCAATATTCTGGGGTTCTGTTTCTGCCTCATTTACTTACACATCTTAAATTGTTTAGCTATTGCTACAGCATCTAATTTATCTTTGGGAATACCACCTTAAAACAAATCAAAAAGCATTGATTTTCATCTTTTGTCTAATGGCATGTCTGCAGCATGCACCATTGTGTTACTCAGTTCTAAACTACAAGCTGAGTATCCCACATCCAAAATGCTTGGGACTCAAAGTATTTCTGATTTTTCTGTATTTTGGAATATTTGCATACCATAAGGAGATATCTTGGGGATGGCACCAAAGTCTAAACACAAAATGCATTTGTTTAAAATACACCTTATACCCATAGCCCGAAGGTCATTTAATACAATATTTGAAACAATTTGTGCATGAAACAAAGTTTGTGTACATTAACCCATCAGAAAGGTAAGGTGTCACTATCTCAGTCACACTTAAAAAATGTTGGATTTTTGAATATTTCAGATATTGGACATTCAGATATGGGAGACCCAACCCTGTACTTACTTGGTCAATAATGAAGCAGCTTGATTCCTGTGGAACACAAAGCAATGACAAATGTGAACAATTTGCTTTTAAATGTGGAATCAAATTGGGTAATGGGGGTAATTCTGAGTTGATCGCAACAGGAATTTTGTTAGCAGTTGGGCAAAACCATGTGCACTGCAGGGGAAGAAAAACTAACCAAAATGTTCGCAGAAGGAAAAGTCACGGGCGCCTCTCTTTTTCCTTTTGCACTGCAGGGGGGCAGATATAACATGTGCAGAGAGAGTTATATTTAAGTGGGTTATTTTGTTTCTGTGCAGGGTAAATACTGGCTGCTTTATTTTTACACTGCAATTTAGATTGCAGATTGAACACACCACACCCAAATCTAACTCTCTCTGCACATATTATATCTGCCCCCCCCCCCCTGCAGTGCACATGGTTTTGCCCAACTGCTAAAAAATTTCCTGCTGCGATCAACTTGGAATTACCCCCAATATCAGGATGATCTGATTTAAATAAATTATGATAACAATTTCATCTCTCAGTTTCTCCAAAATAATACTGCCATATGCCCATATTCTCTAACATGCTGTAAACCTTTCCCAGCTAAGGGGGTCATTCCGAGTTGTTCGCTCACTAGCAGTTTTTAGCAGTCGTGCAAACGCTAAGCCGCCGCTCACTGGGAATGTATTTTAGCTTAGCAGAAGTGTGAACGAAAGGATCGCAGAACGGCTAAAAGAAAAAATCATGCAGTTTTAGAGAAGCTCCAGACCTACTCAGCGCTTGCGAGGACTACAGACCATTCAGTTCCGGATTTGACGTCACGAACACGCCCTGCTTTCGGCCAACCATGCCTGCGTATTTCCTGGCACGCCTGCGTTTTTTCAAACACTCCCTGAAAACGGTCAGTTGCCCCTTTCCTGTCAATCACTCTGCGGCTGCCATTGCGACTGAAAAGCGTCGCTAGACCTTGTGTAAAAATACATTGCCCGTTGTGAAAGTACGTCGCACGTGCACCGCATTTTAACTTAATCGCTGCACTGCGAACATTTTTCACTAGCGATCAACTCGGAATGACCCCCTAAATGCCTTGAGACCAATTAGATTGGTGTATCCTTCAGCAATACACTAAGGGCCTGGGGGGTGATTCAGACCTGATTGTAGATGTTCTAAACTCAGCACAGCTACGATCAGATTCTCTGACATGTGGGGGGACTCCAAGCACAGGGCTAGTCCCCCCCCCCCCCTGCATGTCAGGCCCTACCTCCCCCCCACACACACACACACACACACACACACACGTGTGCGAAAGCATCGCACCAAGTAGCTCCCTACCTGTGCAGCCTAACTGCGCTGACAGGTGGCTACCCACTGTGTTCTGGGTCGCAACCCACCCCCGCAATGGTGCGGGCACGCCTGCGTTGTCCAGACCACGCCCCTCCAACGGCGTTCTAAAACCATTGGCACACCCACTCCCACCCCACGATTGCCTCTGCCTGTCAGTCAGGCAGAGGCAATCGCACCAGTGAGATGCTTTTGCATCTCACTGGGTGGACACGCGCAGTATGCCCGCTGCGCAAGGGCCCTAGGCAAAGGGCTTTAGACTGCAATTGCTGCCGTTGCGATCGGTTCTGAATTAGCCCCTGATTTATGTTTGCAAGGAAAGCAAAAAAAGCAAGCAACTGGGCAAAACCAGGTGGGGCAGATGTAACATGTGCAAACAGATTAAAATTTTGGTGGGATGTTTTTAAATTGAAATCTAAATTGAAGTATAAAACCAAAACTAACATGGACTACGCGCAAAAGCAGCCAGTATTTACCCTGCACAGAAAAAATATATATATATTTGCTCCCCATGCATGGCAACATGGTTTGTTCCAGACACAAAATTACGTCCTTGTTTTTTTGCCTTACAAACATGAATCAGGCCTAGTGTGCATTCGCCTCATTTCCTCGTGTTTAGATATACTCTAGGACACAGGTTCTCATACTCGGTCCTCAGGACCCCACACGGTGCATGTTTTGCAGATCTCCTCACAGAATCACAAGTGAAATAATTAGCTCCACCTGTGGACCTTTTAAAATGTGTCAGTGAGTAATTAATACACCTGTGCACCTGCTGGGTTACCTGCAAAACATGCACTGTGTGGGGTCCTGAGGACCGAGTTTGAGAACCACTGCTCTAGGACCTTTGGTACCATTCCCTAAACCAATTGCTTCCTGTTCTGCCAATGCAGCTCCCTGTATTAAATTATCTCCTTGTTTTTGTCTGTATTTTTCCACTAAATGCTTAACTCTTCTGCATATTCATTTTGTATGTCTTCTGTTATTTTTCTTTGACAGTGAGTGTGCATGACTAGTGTGAGTCTGACATTGGCAATCTTATTATTAGTAATTCAACTGCATCAAACAAATATAAAGTCAAGCATAAAACAAATATTCTGCCTCAACTAGTAAGGTCGCTGCTAAACACAAAGAGGAATAAAACCATACATGCCGACATCCTCAGCAGTGGGGTGGGGCAGGGTTATGACACGCATAGGGGGCGGAGCGGAGGCAGAACAGGGGCGGGCGGAGGCGGAACAGGGGTGGGGTTATTGAGGCACATATTTAAGCCACGCCCCCTGCTATGTAATGCCATGATTACCGGCATTATACAGCAGGGGGCGTTGCTATGAGGACGCGATTCAGCAAGAATCGCGTCATCGACTGCCCGGACTGCCCACTTTACTCACTAAGTGGGCGGCCGGGCAGGGGGGGCCCTAAAAAATCGGGAGACTCGCCTGCTCTTCCGGGGGGCCGGGAGGGACGATTTTCGGGAGCCTCCCGCCCATTCCGGGAGAGTAGGCAAGTATGAATAAAACTCATATAAAGAAGATCTGAGTATAAATCTGATAATAAAGATTGCATACCTCCCAACTTGTTAAAAGTCGAAAGAGGGACCTTTGTGTGCGCCCCAAAAAAGGGTTTGGGCCTATTTAAAAGGGGTGTGGCTTCACTGCAGAGCCGCAATCACGAGTCACGCCCCCTTTTACCGTCACTGAGGGGTCATGTCCAGCGCTCTCTGAGCTGCTGACATGCCCCCTTTCCCTCTGTCATCTGTGAATAGACGCTGTGCGCAGAGGAGCCATGATAGGAGCCTCCCAACTGCCCCCCTCCCCACTGCGGGACACTGCGGCCCGCGGATGGGACAGCGGGACAGTCACGAAAAATCGTGACTGTCCCGCGAAAATCGGGACAGCTGGGAGGTGTGAGATTGCACTTGATTTAATATAATAACAGGTTAAGGATGTCACCTCATCAATCTAATTACATTTGGGTAAGAAACTGCAAAATATCTCAAATATTTTCAAAATTCTAATTTTAATTAGAAAATAATAGTTTAACACAGTATGAATCTAATAATGTTTCTATGTTTTTTGGAAGATTTCTAGATTCAGGCCATTAAGAAAACAAAAATAAATATTAACATAAGAGATGAGTGAGTTCGGTTTTCTGAAAACCGAACCAACACCCACCCCCACCCCACCAACTTTGCGATCGGAGCCGGGATTCGATCCCACCTCGGGTTTTCCCGCCAGCCTCGATTACATCATCAAGGAAAAACATCATTATCATGCTGTCGGATTCTTGCGGGTTTTGGATTCTATATAAATCCCGGCGCATCGGCGCAATCTTCACATCTTCATTGGAGAGTGTACTGGAGGGACGTTTCCATCTCAGTACTGGTTTGCGTGGCGTGGTGTGCGGTGGGTGGGGGTGCCCTTTCTGCTGTATCTGAAAAAGGGGTGCTCTCTGTCTGCTGTATCTGAAAAAGGGGTGCTCTCTCTGTCTGCGGTATATGAAAAAGGGGTTCTCTCTGCTGTATCAGAAAAAGGGTGCTCTCTCGCTGCTGTATCTGAAAAATGGGTGCTCTGTCTGCTGTATCTGAAAAAGAGGTGTTCTCTGTCTGCTGTATCTGAAAAAGAGGTGTTCTCTGTCTGCTGTATCTGAAAAAGGGGTGCTTTCTCTGTTGTATCTGAAAAAGGGGTGCTCTCTCTGTCTGCTGTATCTGAAAAACGGGTGCTCTCTGTCTGCTGAATCTGAAAAAGAGGTGTTCTCTGTCTGTTGTATCTGAAAAAGGGGTGCTCTGTCTGCTGTATCTGAAAAGCGGGTGCTCTCTGTCTGCTGTATCTGAAAAAGAGGTGCACTATGTCTGCTGTATCTGAAAAAGGGGTGCTCTGTCCGTCCATCCAGGGGGCTCTGCCCCAGTGTAAAATTAAAATAATAAAAGCTAAATACAAAAAGCCTAAAATGATAAAAAAAAATATATTTTTCTCTTACGTCCTAGAGGATGCTGGGGTCCACATTAGTACCATGGGGTATAGATGGGTCCACTAGGAGCCACTGGCACTTTAAGAGCTTGAGTGTGTGGGCTGGCTCCTCCCTCTATGCCCCTCCTACCAGACTCAGTTTAGAAAATGTGCCCGGAGGAGCTGGTCACAGCTAGGGGTGCTCCTAGAGCTTCTTTCGTTTTATTTTTTTTCTAAGAGTAGTTAGGCACAGGGAGGCTGCAGGCAACAGCCTCCCTGCTTCATGGGACTAAGGGGTGGAGTAGTGTCCGCCCTGTGGGGTTTCGAGCCACTATCTCTGCTGACAGGACACTGAGCTCCTGAGGGTGATGACCGTTGCCGCCCCAGGCAACCGCTCACTCCTGCAGCATGCCGCCACCCCCTTACAGAGCCAGAAGATTCCATTGGCGAGTGAGTCACCGCCCCCCCCCCTGGCAAGCGGGGAGCTGGTGTGAAGATGGAGGCAACAGGGTGGCAGCGCAGTACTGACTGCGCTCCGGAGGCTCAGCAGTACATGGTGCAATGCTGTGAGGGGCACCCTGAGCCAGCGCCTATACCCTACACTGGTTGCAAGCCTGTCAGGTACCTCGGTTACTGCCAGCAACAATCCTCAGGCCAGTATAAAGAACTGAAGAGCGGGTAGCAGGGCCATGTTCAGGGGGCGGGGCTTCTCCTCAGAGTGGACCCAGCAGTGTTCAGCGCCATTTTCCTGCCTGCAGATCCTGTACAGAGACGCTGACAGGGAGAGCTGTCCTTCCAAGCAACTCCAGCTATCCTGTGCGGTACCAGGGGGATGTAGAAGGGGTGGGGAGGCTGTGTAAATACTGTGTAGTCTATTAAGGTACACAGTAAGCACTAGGTAGTGGTATTATATCTACATAGGGAAGCGCTGTGTGTGGGTTGGCTCCAATCTCTGTGTCTCTCTGTGGCATACTTGGGGGGAAAACTGTGTCTGACATTTCCCTGTGTGTGTGTGGGTGTTTGTTGTCTCACATAGCCATGTCTAGGGACTCTGTGTCTTATGCTGCGGAGGACATTTCCTCTCAGGAGGAATCCATTCTATGTGTACAGGAATGTAATGTCTTGTCTTAGAGCCCCATTAATGAGCCTGAGAGGTTAACCTCTATTAAGGGTATGATCTCTCAGATCTCTACTAGGGTAGCTCACACTGAGACTGAAACTCAGGTCATAAAAAAGTCTATGGCAGTTTGGTCAGGTTCTGTTCCTATTCCTTCAAAATCCCCCAGCATATACCCACAGAAATGTGCACTTGCCCAAATTACGCAAGATGACACGGATACCGACTCTGACACGGCAGACGGTGATGGGGATGTGCTGAGGGGGCGGCATCCTTTCCAAAAGGGGAGCAGCTAATGATTGAGGCCATTAGAGATGTGTTAAATATTAATGACACAACACCTGAGCAGGCTGAGGAGGCTTACTTCACAGACAATAAGAAAGCCTCGCTAACCTTCCCTGCGTCTAAAGAATTAAATGCTTTATTTGAAAAATCCTGAGAAAACCCGGAGAAAAAATTCCAGATTCCAAAAAGGATTCTGGTTGCCTTTCCCTTCCCTGAGGAAGATAGGAAAAAATGGGAAAACCCACCCATAGTTGACGCATCTGTCTCCAGACTAAAAAGGTGGTTTTACTTGTCCCTGGATCTACAGCGTTAAAGGAACCGGCTGATCGTAAGATTGACACTACGCTCAAATCCATATACACTGCTTCAAGGGTAGCGCTGAGGCCTACTATTGCCTGCGCATGGACCTCTAAAGCTATAGGAAAGTGGTCAGGCACATTACTAGAGGATTTGGATTCACTGGATAGAAGTGACATTGAATTATTTTTACGTGACATACAGGATTCTGCAGGATTCATGGTGGAATCCATGAAGGACCTGGGTACGCTGACTGCAAGGATATCTTCCATGTCTGTCTCAGCTCGCAGGGGACTCTGGCTACGCCAATGGTCTGCAGACGCGGAATCCAGGAGAAGTGTGGAGAACCTACCCTACACAGGTCAGGCTCTATTTGGGGATGCATTGGATGCGTGGATTTCCACGGCAAACGCGGGTAAGTCACAATTTCTTCCCTCAGCTACGCCTTTTACGAAGAAACCTTTTTCTTCATCTGCATCGCAGTCCATTCGGACCGCTAAGACAAAAAAGTCCAAGCCTCCTACCACCTTCTTTAGAGGTGGGCGGGCAAAATCCAAAAAGCCTGCACTCCAGGACCAGAAGCCTGTTTCTGGTACCTCAAAATCCTCAACATGACAGTGGAGCACGCAGCCTGGAGGACGGACTGGTGGGGGCAAGACTCAGACGTTTCAGCCACATCTGGGTATCATCCGGCCTGGATCCCTGGGTACAGGATATTGTGTCCCAGGGGTACAGACTGGAGTTTCAAGAAACCCTACCTCACCGATTATTCAAATCAAGCTTACCAGCTTTACTGACAGACAGAATTGTCCTACTGGAAGCTTATCTCAGATTTGCACTGTTAGACAGTCACTATCAGTTTCAGGCACTGCCATTCGGTCACTCCATGGCACCGAGGGTGTTCACCAAGGGGATGGCAGAGATAATGGTTCTCCTCCGCAGACAGGGAGTGAACATAATTCCGTACCTGGATGATCTGCTGATAAGGCGTCGTCCAGGGAGAAGCTGTTGCAGTCCATTGCTCTCACGACTCATCTGCTCAGGGTCCATGGTTGGATCCTGAACCTTCCAAAGTCACATTTGGAGCTGACAAGAAGATTGTCTTTCCTGGGGATGATCCTCGACATGGAAGTGCAGAGGGTGTTTCTACTGGTGGAGAAGGCGTTGGTGATACAATCAATGGTCCGGGATGTCCTGAAGCAGGCTCGGGTATCGATTCATCAGTGCACTCGTCTTCTGGGAAAGATAGTTGCCTCTTACGAGGCTCTGCAGTTCGGAAGGTTTCCTGCTCGATCCTTCCAATTGGATCTCCTAGACAAGTGGTCAGGTTCTCATCTACATATGCACCTGGGGATACGTCTGTCGCCGAAAGCAAGGATTTCACTCCTCTGGTGGCTACAAATGCCTCACCTTCTGGAGGGCCGCAGATTCGGGATTTAGGACTGGATCCTTCTAACCATGGATGCAAGTCGAGACTTCCGGTTCTGGCTCCCATGTGATCGGGAGCCTGGCGTGAGAGCTCCGTTGCTACCCCGGCCAGCACAGCAAGCAGCGCCGCGCTCGCGGACGCAAACCCTGCGGTTCCCGAAGCCTAGGTAAGGGGAAGGTCTCCTCCACCATATGGAGAAGTTTCTCACCTCTCCCATGCCGGCAAAGCAGCAAAGATCCCGCTCTGAGCGGCGCCGGGCAGAATCCAATATGGCCGCCGCACCGGACACACGGGAGGGTTTGCAGCTGGATGATGGGTCTCGGCCTGCCTCTCCTGACCCTGCAGCCCCAGTCTCATATGAGGATGTCGTGAAAGCTATCAAGGTAACGATGGGGCCCCTCATGAACACACACGCTGCTAAGCTAACACAGGTGGCACAGGACATTAAGTCTCAGATGAAACAGCTGTCCCAGAGGGTATTAGCCACAGAGCAAAGATTGGGGGGAAGTGTTCCAAGATGTAGCAGAATTGAAAACAAATGCTGACACTATGGAGAAATCTTATTACCAAGTTATGAATAAATTAGACGACCTGGAGAACAGATCGAGGAGGAATAACCTCAGGGTCATGGGCCTAGCAGAATCTCTTAAAGGGACAGACCTATTCCGTTTTCTACAGGTGTCTCTTCCGGAGTTGCTGGAAATTCAGGATACATGTGCAGACATGGTAGTGGAGAGGGCCCATCATCTCAGACCGCCCAGGACGGGTCAGAACGCGAGGTCACGTGTGGTGATTTTTCGCTGTTTAAACTTTCTGCATAAAGAGGCTATTTGGTCTGCTTCCAGGAGACACAGGGCTCTTGCATGGGATGGTAGGGACATTCGTCTCTTTCAGGATTACTCTGCAGAAGTCTCCCGAGCCCACAAGGATTTTTCCCAGATTTGTTCCCGCCTGGTCCAGGAGGGCAAGAAATTTGCACTGTTGTACCCTGCACGATTACGGCTCTTTGAAGGGGACTCATTTCGTGACTTTTCTAATGCGGCTGACGCAGCTGGCTACCTGTCTGAAGGAAGAAAGTCGGGACATTCATCCTCTCCTGCTTCTCCACGTTCCACATCATAGGCCCTGAGCTGAGAGATACACGTGTTACTTGATGGAAGGCCTGGAGGTTCTGCATGGGACTGCTTGCATGCCTGCTATTTGTATGGTATTCACATGCGGGGAAAAAACTGCTTAAGTGATTCTCATCCAGTTTATAAGTACCAAACACTCTCTTTTCCTTAATCTCAGTTTAGTTTGTTCAGTTGGGCTGGGGGGAAGCTGGGATTCTCATTTTCTCATTGAAAGTAGCTATTGACCGGGATGTGCTAGGGGTAAGCACGCCATATTTGAAGTTAGCATTACGGATTTCTAAATGGCTGGAAGTCCTTATTTCTTGGATGATGGAGGCGAGTTGCTGCCTCCTGTCCTGTTCTGCTTTTTTTTTCTATATGTTGTTACCCTCTCTGTGTCTTGTCTAGTCCCCCCTGTATGTTTGCTCAAGTAGCGTGGTGGGTGGAGCAGCGGTGGCTGGACCACCATTTCATTTATGTGCTCGTCATTACTTCACTGGGATTATTTAGATTGGCTGCATGTCGTCTTTAACGATTAGCACATGGAATGTGGGGGGTATTAATTCCCCGGCTAAGAGATAAAAATTCTTATGTATCTGAACAAGCTCCGTATGGATATAGCTTTCCTGCAGGAAACACATCTCCTTCCTCTAGAGATGGCCAAACTTAACACACTTCGGTGGTCAGTGTTGCCCTCGGCCCCATACTCCTCTAAGGCACGGGGGGTAGCCATATTGATTAGACAGTCTCTTTCTTATACTGTTCATTCTGTAAAGGTTGACCCGCAGGCAGAGCCGGCGCTACCCGCTCAGCAAGGGTTTGCAGTGCAGGTAGGCGCCAAGCTGAAGAGGCGCTCTGACTGCACTGCTACCCTGCTGCTGCCGGCTGCCGCTGCGCCTGTCATACGGCGCAGCAGCAGCCGGCAATGTGTAGCGCGGTTCCCCAGGTAATGTCCCTCTGGCTGCCTCCCCCTTCGCCCCAGAGAGACTGCTGCCGCCCACAGCGCACACACAGCGCCACAGCTGTCCTCCAGAGCTGCCACTCCTGGCTGATTAACAGGGCACAGCAAGCGAGAGAAGGCGGTGGAGGTGCAATCCCAGCCGAGGCCTCCTACAGGTACGTGGGGTGGGAGAGGAGAGGAGAGGGAGAGTGTGCTGCGTAGAGGAGCATTTAGAGAACCCAAGCACAGAGCATGAAACAAAGTCAGTCACACTGTGGAATTGTGTACTGAAGTGGACTCGCTCATTCACTCCAGTCACCAGGGAAGCCAAGCAGTGCAGGCACTCTGTGTGTCAGCAGTGTTTGTGTAGGGCACTCAGCGTGTGTGTATATGTGGCATTTATCATGTGCATAAGGGGTGCTGCTACCGTGGACATGTGTAAAAGGCATGCTGCTGCCCTGGGCATGTGTACAAGCGGTGCTGCTACCCTGGGCATGTGTATAAGGTGCGCTGCTACCCTGGGCATGTGCAAAAGGGGCGCTGCTACCCTCGGCATGTATATAAGGGGCGCTGCTACCTTGGGCATGCGTATAAGGGGCGCTGCCACCGTGGACATGTGTATAAGGTGCGCTGCTATCGTAGGCATGTGTATAAGTGGCACTGCTACTGTGGGCATGTATGTAAGCAGCACTGCTACCGTGGGCATGAATATAAGTGGCACTGCTACCGTGGGCATGTATATAAGTGGGAAAAAAAGCCATTTGTTTCCCCCAGCACCCTGAATCATAACCGTAACCAGATATAAATTCCACATGATAACAGAATTCAGAGATCTTCGTTACACATATTTCCTGGCTGAGCTGGATGGCCTTAGTGTGGCATACCTTTACATTCTATTAACACTTTTCACTTATTAATTTCTAAACACTATTTCTCTATTTTAATTGCATTTCATTTTGTATCACTTTCTCTATAGCTTCGGCTTCCTAAATACTAATTTATTAACACTATAGTTTTTTCACTGGTATGCTATGCTGGGCTTTCTGGTTTGTGCTGGTGTTTTGGGGTGCCACACCATGCACCTAGATATAGCGCTAGGGACCCCAAATATACAGAGACGCCTTGATGCGGCTTTGGGGCTTATTCACACATTTGCGCAAATATGTGTAACGAAGATCTCTGAATTCTGTTATGTGGAATTTATATCTGGTTACAGTTATGATTCAGGGTGCTGGGGGAAACAAATGGCTTTTTTTCTTGCTTAGAAATACCCCTCCCTTTCGAGCACCTGAATGATATATGAAAGCTAAATATTTATCTTATTAAAAACACGTTAAAGGTTAAAGAACACAGTACGCAATTGGCGCAAAAAGTACCGCAAGGGCACTCCCTTAACTATACCTTAAGGAATGTACTTATACTGTAAACCTCTGTGTAGTGGTAGAGTGTAAATGCAACACAGTGTAACCTTATTAACTTCAAAGCTGTTTGAGCGTCACCGACGCTCTGAGAGTACTTAACACTATAAGAAATACACAGATACCTGGGCTTAGGGTCTAACGCCTTATATATATATTATGGATGGTATGCTTGCAAAAGAATAATACAATACAATTATACACTACCAATATAACATAGAATATCTAACCAAGTTAACTACACAGGAAATACAATACAATACAATTTACGTTTAAGGGAAAATGAGGGAGAAAGAGGAGAAGAGAGAGAGAGAGAGATATGGCTCACAATAACAATAAGACAATATGGTTGCAGAGAAGCTTACACATGTGAGGAACAATCGCTGCGCAGTTAGTCAATGCTGAATACCGCATGGGATGGAAGCTAGACTCCATTTTGGGAAAGCTCCCAAGATTCCAAAGACTGCACCACATGGTTGAAAGGGGGATGCTAGCAGCCATTTTAGATTTGCAGGTCCAAACAACTTCAGTATCTCAATAACCAGAGCATATTCATCACAAGACCAGATCACAATGTAACCACACATATATTATAACAAACCAGCACAATCTATTTATAATCACCATAGGCAAACAAATACCACAAATACTATGCTACAGATTGTCTACTGTTCCAATTCATCACAGACTTCACAGAGTATTAACACAAACACCCAACGATCACACAACTGCCCAAACCTCGTTAACCTTAAGCCATTTGTCTCTCCAAACTAACTAATCTATGCTTACCTATCATTCTTCAACTACTATACCACAGACACATATTTAACTATTCTATGCCAATCAGCCATGAGATATTGAGATGATGATACTTAGCCTTTGGTGCCTGGTGATGATCCAGCCATGCTTCTGAGAGCTTTGTTCTGAGTGTAGCTTCATTACATCTGTTCTCTGAGGCCACCAGCAACACTGACCCCGACCCCCCCCAGACAGGAACTATTCTCCTGTGTGTCTGTTCCTAGGGGAGGGGTCTCTCTCTCTCTCCTTTGTATATGCTAATCAGGTTCAGCCCTGAAAATCTTAGTAAAGGGTTGGCTTGATCATCCATTGTTCTTAACAAAGTGATCTTAGCTTTTATACATATAATCATATCTATCCGCTGCAATGTCCCACAACTTCACAACAAGCTTCAAACTAACCCACACATCAATCTGCTTGCTTCAATACCAAACATGACGGGCGCATCTGGTTCTGTTCAAATAATAAATATTCATGACATCAATTCATCAGCCAATTCTAAATCTCCATGATGTCTGGTGCTTGACATTATTATAACCATGTACTGTATGAAACAAGCGCCGAATCCATCTCCGTGCCATGTCCGAGCAAATGCGTGTGTTTCCATATATTGCTGTGCTCGCTGCGCATATTTGCAAGTATAGCGACTTAAATGTGTGTGTGTGGTTTGTATGTTCTCTCTATGTAATATTTTTGACTTTGACAGTCCACCCTTTGGCAGTCACCAATAACTGCCACTTCCTAAAACATTTCAAAAAGAGAAAAATATATGTCATATGTAAATACATTTCTATGATTGGGTAATGGAGGAGAGAAGAAGGTGGGAAAAAGGTATGACCTAGTGAGATAGCAGAAGTATGTATGTATGAATCCATGTTTGGGGGGTCATGTATCATCGTGCCGTACGTGTTTTAAATCAAGCTTCGAGGTATTGCGAAGTATACATTTGAATTCCTTCTTATCCCGTACTAAGGGTCTGTGGATGGGCTGTCAAACTTTACCGAGCTCGTTTCGGCTTTTGGTTGCAACAAAATGGGGGAGCACATTTTAGTTGATGATACATGAATGGGGGAATATGTGATTGCTGATATCTGTGCCTGTATTCCCTATCGACTATGTGTGTCACTACCTGAGGGTTGTAGAAATGAAGATAAAGAACACTTATGGTAAATGCAGTGGTATTCTATGTCAGGTTAATGTACATTTGTCGGTTGAAGTCTTGTTCGGTGTCTGTTGGTTGCAGTCTTCTTTGTGCTTTTGCCCATAAGGTGCGAGCAAAAGCTTTGTCAATGTCCATAGATTTACAAAAGTGTTGGGCTGGCGTAATTTTAAAATTTCTAGGGAAACTGGGGATCTATGGCATTGTTCATCAAAAATCTGTGTATAAGGTTGTCAAAACTTCTTCTTTAATCCATCTGTTGTCTGTATATCGGCTCATCAAATTCCTCGTCCAAGTGGGTCTTTTTACCTTGGAGGAAAACGGAAAAACAGGTGAAAGAAACGGACCGTATAATCGCATTTTCATCACATCATTGTCTCTACAGTTGGGTCATAAATCAAATCCGTTGAAATTACAGTTTCCTCACTCCTTAGACTCATTACCTCAGGTAGTACTTTTCCAATATAACACAATCCTTCAGAGTTTGGGGCAAGCCGCTCATACGCCTTTCTCCCGCATATGAAATATGCATCATCGGGGAGAACATATGGGACGGAATATGTCATTACCATGTTACACATTTTCCATGTGAACTCTCCTAACCCTAATTCTCCCATCTGTTTAGTACACCTATCAGTTTGTATGATCTGTGCACTGTATCCTAGTGATACCTCTCCAACTCTCGTAATCCTACTTCCTAGGGTATACCTATATCGGAAATATTTTCCACTATCGGCTATGTGGCGTATGAGCTCTGTATCTGTAGGCATTCTATCGGTTCTATATGAAAAGGTCATGGTTTGGTTACTCCATGACACTTCCCAATTTCCCGGCTTTCGGGGATTGGAGATGTTAAAACATAATAGGGACCTATCCACATGATATTGGTGGAGCTTCAAACTAGGAGGGCTGGAGATATTAAACCTCCTGTCCACCGGTCTCCCACCACTTAACTCAAGTACCTCCCCTAACGTTAAAGGAAATGGTACTAGCCCTGATTTGCTATGACCTTGAGGTACTTGAGAGCATACCCAACAATCTGTCTTATTTAACACACTACCCACTAAGGAGTGATAGTCACTCAATGGATGCCGGTCCATGTGGATATTAAAACTGGATTGGCATTTCTTAATGCACCCATCCTCAACTACATTGTCACAGAGCCTACAGATATAGTTTTCTTCAGCTAACAATCCAAAAAAAAATGTTTACAAATAACATGGCTGTTAGATTGTTTCCGGTACTCGCCTTTGTTCGGTGCTTGTGTTGCTATTGGAAATTTACACCTCCGTCTTAGTCATTGGAACCTTTCTGGTGTCAAAACTTCTTTCTCGACCTCACTGGTACTCTCACCGAAACAGACTGCTCTGGTCAACATCATGGTCAACAGGAAAAATCCATATCACAGTCTCTTGGGGCAAGTCCATCTTACAGGAGGAGAAAAGAAGAAATTTGTAATGGGGTACAGAAAATCAGTTTGAGGGGGAGAGAAACTTGTTACGATAATTAGTTCTCTCGTCTTGTTGTTCTTCTTGTTCTGCTGTCTTCTCAAAGGTGCTGTCTCTCAGTCTTCCAAACGAACATTCTGGTGATGCAATATTCCCTCCAAACCAGCGATCTTTCTGTAAGGAGCAAAAATCTTGCATTACCATTTGTCTAACTGATGGGTGACATACCATCTTTAAAACATGAAAGCATGAGTGAGAAGAGAGAGAAAACAACAACAGCAAAAAAAAAAACAAAAGAGAGAGAGAACAATTCATATATGTATATATATAACATAACACATCAATAAACAACAACAGGAAAAAAAACATTTTTCAAACAAACAGTTTTCAAACATTTTAAAACATTTTAAAACATTGTCAGATCATCAGGCTGTCATATCTACATATCTGATGGTTTCCTTGCGCAGTCCCTCCCACCAGCACCTCTATACTCCACCCTTTGTATCTGGCCACAATACATTGATGTGGGCAAGTCATGCTGGGGTTTGGTAGACTTTTGCAAAGACCAAGTAGATATGCAATGTTTGAGTCCTACCAATAATCGTCAGAGATGGGGAGATAGAGAGAGAGAGGGGAAAAAAAAAAACATTTCACAGATACATTTACAATGTTTCACCTGGTCATTCCTGTGTCTTCAGGGAATGACCTCCCAATGTATTAACCATTACCTCAGGCTTACCATCAGTCCTAATGATCACCTTTCCTGACTATATATTATGGGTGTGGCCCAAAATTCTTCCTATATGATCCCTGATTATAATTTGGTGTGTCCTAACTTTTGCTAATTTTCATGTCTAGGGGGTCTGATTTTATGTGGGCTGTTGCAGTTACTGGCATAATGCCCTTCTCTTTTACAAAGATAACAAATCCTTGAGTTCCTCCATGTGCCAATGGCCTGGGGTTTTGGTTGATTTGATGCCTCCTCAAACGCTTGGATGCTCATCACCATCAACCGCTTTCCCTGTACCTACCTGATTCCTTGGATACCATGATTATGTCGTTGTCTAGGGAGTTGATATACCTTCTGTGAATCTTTGATCATACAGTTAGATCTTTCCTAGGATCTGGGTAATCAGACATGATTGATCTCAATTCTGTCCGGGACCAGGGATGGCGCATTGCACTGTCCTTGACGGGAATGGTTCCCTGATCGTCAGTCTTCCCATTGGGGACTGTGATCACCCTGACAGGACTAAACTCAATTACATCACCTTGTTTTGGTCTTACAATATGGGGTACATTTGTTTGTGCGTGATATAAAACATTGTACGTACCTGTGGACACGACCTCACCTGACCCTCCGTTAGGGGGTTTGATTATTGCCTTTACCAATTTGGTCGCGTCCACCTGGATGTCTTGTAGGCTGGCTGCTGGAAGAGATGCCGACATCGTTCTGGGCTCACTTTCTTGCTGATAATCCTGAGGGAAGTTTAACATGGGGTGCGACTTGCACAGGTTAACATTTGTGATTTTTACACTTTCATTTTTATAAACATTATTACATTTGTTACTTTCGTTCTTAATACAGTTACTAAGTGCATTTTTATCATACAACATTGTGCCATTTCTCTGCAACCATAATCCTCTCCATTGCCATGTCTCTCCTCTCAAGATGAAAGTTAGGTATGTAAGTTACATTTCTTTGCATTTCACTTTCCTGTTGCCATAACTGCAAACAATCATCATGTTTAACTCGTTTCCAGGATTTTATGAGACAGATCCTCCACCTTAAATTATGCAACACCTCTGTGTCAAAACTACCTATCCCGGGAAATGGTGCCTTATCCCCCGCAGTCATTCGTGTCCATTCATCACAAAAGGTCTCAGTGTGGGGACCATACCTCCTCCACATTACTAACCGAGCAGACCCTCGGGGTCTGCAAGCCTCTGCAGTCTGAACCCTGACTGCTGAACGTCCCTGTGTTGTGCACTTGGCTTCCATTGTGGACCTTTTTTAACACAGAAAAACTTCCTAAAATGCACCAAACACAGAAGTCTACGGTGGAAATCCTTAAAGCTCTTCCACTGAACTCCTTCTGCTCCGAGTACAACGAATCCGCCCCTTTTAGCAGACACGTGTAACCGTTGCAGGCCCTATCTCTAGAGATTTTCCTGAGAAAATTCCCTTCCTTTTTCTTTACACAAATCACGCTTGCATGTGCTTCCCACAACACGTATGAGGGCAATTTACCTCGTATCACGTTGCGTTATTGGTCACACCTACAACCATGCGGTCCAATCGTACCACTTATAGACACTTGTTGCCCATAAATGGTAGGATCATTGGAGTCTCCCTACTGTGCTCCAAAACAGCCAGAGCGTAATACAACGAAAACTTTATCACACTCTGTTGCACGTTTTCACTCAGACCGTGCTCATCACGTTCCACCAAAGATCACACAGATCACAAAGTCCACAAAGCGGGATTCAATACCGTTTTATCACACAGATCACAAAGTCCACAAAGCGGGATTCAATACACTCATACCGTTTTCAACCCACTATCATTCTTATAGTTTTCTGATCAGAAAAATCATTTCCCGTAATCTGATAGCTCTCCCCAGAGGCATTACAGTAAAGTAAGGTATTTAAACTAAATTTTGGAAACTGAACAAATGTGTGCGATTGTCTTGTGGCTTCTGTATCGCCTTACTATAAATGTAAGCGATATTTCACTATATAAACGCTTACCAAACACCACACAGTATCTTCTATGCTGTGTGCTTGTTTTTTTCAATTACTCCCTTAAGTATTACTCCTTACTTTTTTTTTTTTTTTTTTTTAAATAGCAGCAAATTTTCTCAGCACGTTATCAATGCAAATGGCAAACAGGAAGGTGAGATATGTGAAAGTACACAGATGAAAATGCAATTCTAAATTAATCTAATAACATACATTGATGTAAGCACAGACATATAGACATTACATATATGTACTAATCACTTATTACATATATGAGACCTTATTCAGTGCTTCCAATTTGCATACGAATGTGCTTTCAAACTATCTGTGAAGGCAATCTCCTTCACTGCTGGGAGAGAGAAAAAAACAACAAACCAGTCACACAAGTTCATTTGCATTTCAATGGCCCATCTCACAACTAGCAGAGAATCCTAGAATCTTGGAGGTGAGAGGGGAAAAAGAAAAAAACACAACAAAAAACAAAACAACAACTTTCATTAAGCCCTATCTGAACTATTTATAATTGACTATGACACTGGTTAAATAAATGCATTGGTAACTCATAAATGGTGATTTGATTTTTTTTTTTTTTTTGACAATGGATGGATTATTTCCTGAGTCAACTGAAAAGCAGCCGTTCAAAAAAAATTTTTTGACCTTCCCAAAATGGCAGCTGCTCCTCCCCCTTCCACCTCCATGAGGGTCACACAAAATGGTGGACAGACCATGCGGCCTCTCCTGCCATAAAGAAAATCACCATGCTAGCTCCCAAAGTAACTTTTAAATGTACTTTTAAACCTACTTAAACAGATAAACAATCTAATCTTAATCAAACACGATATGATCCATTTGAACCTGGTTTTGCGACAATAAAAATACATTTTAGCATCTTAAATATTATGAGAAACGCCTTGTCCCTTAGAATTTCCTATCAGCGTCTTACTGATACCACAATACATTAACGTGGATGTGTTTTTTTTTTTTTTTTCAGCATATTGCGAGATGTCCATCATTAGCCGGTCAATTACAGCCGCGTTTGTAATGTACAGTGCATCATTAAGATCGTGATATCGCGGACCAGAGCCCCCATCTATGAAAGCTAAATATTTATCATATTAAAAACACGTTAAAGGTTAAAGAACACAGTACGCAATTGGCGCAAAAAGTACCGCAAGGGTACTCCCTTAACTATACCTTAAGGAATGTACTTATACTGTAAACCTCTGTGTAGTGGTAGAGTGTAAATGCAACACAGTGTAACCTTATTAACTTCAAAGCTGTTTGAGCGTCACCGACGCTCTGAGAGTACTTAACACTATAAGAAATACACAGATACCTGGGCTTAGGGTCTAACGCCTTATATATATATATTATGGATGGTATGCTTGCAAAAGAATAATACAATACAATTATACACTACCAATATAACATAGAATATCTAACCAAGTTAACTACACAGGAAATACAATACAATACAATTTACGTTTAAGGGAAAATGAGGGAGAAAGAGGAGAAGAGAGAGAGAGAGAGATATGGCTCACAATAACAATAAGACAATATGGTTGCAGAGAAGCTTACACATGTGAGGAACAATCGCTGCGCAGTTAGTCAATGCTGAATACCGCATGGGATGGAAGCTAGACTCCATTTTGGGAAAGCTCCCAGGATTCCAAAGACTGCACCACATGGTTGAAAGGGGGATGCTAGCAGCCATTTTAGATTTGCAGGTCCAAACAACTTCAGTATCTCAATAACCAGAGCATATTCATCACAAGACCAGATCACAATGTAACCACACATATATTATAACAAACCAGCACAATCTATTTATAATCACCATAGGCAAACAAATACCACAAATACTATGCTACAGATTGTCTACTGTTCCAATTCATCACAGACTTCACAGAGTATTAACACAAACACCCAACGATCACAAAACTGCCCAAACCTCGTTAACCTTAAGCCATTTGTCTCTCCAAACTAACTAATCTATGCTTACCTATCATTCTACAACTACTATACCACAGACACATATTTAACTATTCTATGCCAATCAGCCATGAGATATTGAGATGATGATACTTAGCCTTTGGTGCCTGGTGATGATCCAGCCATGCTTCTGAGAGCTTTGTTCTGAGTGTAGCTTCATTACATCTGTTCTCTGAGGCCACCAGCAACACTGACCCCGACCCCCCCCAGGCAGGAACTATTCTCCTGTGTGTCTGTTCCTAGGGGAGGGGTCTCTCTCTCTCCTTTGTATATGCTAATCAGGTTCAGCCCTGAAAATCTTAGTAAAGGGTTGGCTTGATCATCCATTGTTCTTAACAAAGTGATCTTAGCTTTTATACATATAATCATATCTATCCGCTGCAATGTCCCACAACTTCACAACAAGCTTCAAACTAACCCACACATCAATCTGCTTGCTTCAATACCAAACATGACGGGCGCATCTGGTTCTGTTCAAATAATAAATATTCATGACATCAATTCATCAGCCAATTCTAAATCTCCATGATGTCTGGTGCTTGACATTATTATAACCATGTACTGTATGAAACAAGTGCCGAATCCATCTCCGTGCCATGTCCGTGTGTTTCCATATATTGCTGTGCTCGCTGCGCATATTTGCAAGTATAGCGACTTAAATGTGTGTGTGTGGTTTGTATGTTCTCTCTATGTAATATTTTTGACTTTGACAGATATCACTAAGCTAATTGAGCATCTACCAATATATATGTTTTGTTGTGAGAGGCAGAGAGGTTCCTGCATTAGGAGGAGGTGCAGGCCCTGACATGCCACAGGGAGCATTACGGGGTTGCTCCAAGGTAGGTAGCTCTTAGCTTAGACATATTGTAGCAAGGAGCCATTATCATGTGGCTCCTTGCTGGTTAATCTTAGACCCAGATTGGGGTAAAGGAGGTGTGAGGTGTGGTGCCTCTGGACTGGCTGAGCTGGATGGCCTTAGTGTGGCATACCTTTACATTCTATTAACACTTTTCACTTATTAATTTCTTAACACTATTTCTCTATTTTAATTGCATTTCATTTTGTATCACTTTCTCTATAGCTTCGGCTTCCTAAATACTAATTTATTAACACTATAGTTTTTTCACTGGTATGCTATGCTGGGCTTTCTGGCTTATGCTGGTGTTTTGGGGTGCCACACCATGCACCTAGATATAGCGCTAGGGACCCCAAATATACAGAGACGTCTTGATGCGGCTTTGGGGCTTATTCACACATTTGCGCAAATATGTGTAACGAAGATCTCTGAATTCTGTTATCATGTGGAATTTATATCTGGTTACGGTTATGATTCAGGGTGCTGGGGGAAACAAATGGCTTTTTTTCTTGCTTAGAAATACCCCTCCCTTTCGAGCACCTGAATGATATCACTAAGCTAATTGAGCATCTACCAATATATATGTTTTGTTGTGAGAGGCAGAGAGGTTCCTGCATTAGGAGGAGGTGCAGGCCCTGACATGCCACAGGGAGCATTACGGGGTTGCTCCAAGGTAGGTTGCTCTTAGCTTAGACATATTGTAGTAAGGAGCCATTATCATGTGGCTCCTTGCTGGTTAATCTTAGACCCAGATTGGGGTAAAGGAGGTGTGAGGTGTGGTGCCTCTGGACTGGCTGAGCTGGATGGCCTTAGTGTGGCATACCTTTACATTCTATTAACACTTTATACTTATTAATTTCTTAACACTATTTCTCTATTTTAATTGCATTTCATTTTGTATCACTTTCTCTATAGCTTCGGCTTCCTAAATACTAATTTATTAACACTATAGTTTTTTCACTGGTATGCTATGCTGGGCTTTCTGGCTTATGCTGGTGTTTTGGGGTGCCACACCATGCACCTAGATATAGCGCTAGGGACCCCAAATATACAGAGACGCCTTGATGCGGCTTTGGGGCTTATTCACACATTTGCACTAAAAAGTGTAACGAAGATCTCTGAATTCTGTTATCATGTGGAATTTATATCTGGTTACGGTTATGATTCAGGGTGCTGGGGGAAACAAATGGCTTTTTTTCTTGCTTAGAAATACCCCTCCCTTTCGAGCACCTGAATGATATCACTAAGCTAATTGAGCATCTACCAATATATATGTTATGTATATAAGTGGCACTGCTACCGTGAGCATGTGTATAAGGGGCACTGCTACCGTGGGCATGTGTATAAATGGCACTGCTACCGTGGGCATGTATATAAGCGGAAATGCTAACGTGGGCATGTGTATAAGTGGCACTGCTACCGTGGGCATGTGTAGCAGTGGCACTGCTACCGTGGGCATGTGTATAAGCGGCACTGCTACCGTGGGCATTATTATGTGTATAAGCGGCACTGATATGGTGGGTATGTGTATAAAGGGCACTTCTACTGTGGGCATTATTATTATTATTACATGCGGTGTAATGACAATAAGATAGCGCTACTGTGGGGCGTATTTTGAATTGGGGTGCTATTGTGTGGCCATGCCCCTTCCTTGTGATACCACACCTTCTTTTTTAAGGCGCACACTGTCCCTTTATTAAGTATTGGAGAGGGCGCAAATTTTGTAGTTTGCACGGAGGCTCCAAACACCCTAGCACCGGCACTGCCCGCAGGGTCGGTATATTATTGCAGACATCACAATAGACTGCACACGCCTATTGCTATGTAACATATTAGCTCAGAATAATCGCCCCAAAGCGTTTTTTCTAGAAATGCTGAACAAACTGTATGGTCATATAGATTCCAACATTGTGTTAGGGGGGGGATTTCAATGTGGTTTCGTCTCATGTTATGGATAGGAATGTGGCTTCCAGTCGGGGGCATAGTGACCCTAAAGTGGGTGTTAAATATATAACCCACCGGCTGCGGGTGGTGGATGTGTGGAGGGCGTGCTATCCGCTAGAACGGGATTATACTTGCCTGTCAGCTGCATATGGTACGCTCTCCCGCATTGATTACTTGCTGTTGTCAGAACATATGTTCCCTAAGGTTATGGATGCTGGGATCGAAGCTATAAGTATTTCGGATCATGCCTTATGTTGGATTAAGCTGGCGGTGCAGGTGGATAAGGGTCCGGTGCGGCAGTAGCGGTTCCCAGCACATCTGGCTAATTCATTGAAATTTTGTAACATGTTGGAGGCGGCGTGGCTAGATTATAAGAGTAATAACGCAAGTTATGAGTCCGAGAAGCCTCTGACATTCTGGCAGGCATCTAAACCCGTCATGAGAGGGGTATTATGTCTTACTGTGCACACAGGGATAGGCAATTAGACGGCTCATACTTGGAAGCCCAGGCAAACTTAACGACTTCCTTTCAGAGGTTTAAGCATTCACCTACCCCAACTAATAGGGCTGATTATAATAACAAAAAGGCCATTTTTGATAATATTCTGAATCACTTAGAAGCAGAGCACACTTTCTATAGGAATGCTTCTTTTCACAGATATGGTAATAAACTGGGTAAATTAATGTCCTTCTTATTGAAAGGGCGCCATTCTTCTTCAGTAATTAAATCCCTCCGCACTAGTGACGGTACTAGGGTCAGGTCTAATGCCAAAATAACGGAGGTGCTGAGCTCTTTTTATGCCCAACTGTACTCTCAGCCTCCTAGCAATCTGCCCAATAAAGAGGCCTTTTGGGCTAATATGAGTTTACCTAAGATGTCTGACAGCCAGGCCTCATCCCTTATGACACCCATCTCGGGGGAGGAGGTGGAGAGGGCGATTAAGGCACTGAAAACTGGAAAGGCGCCGGGACCGGACGGCCTCTCCAATGATTATTACAAAATCCTAATGCCCCATATCCGGGACACATTACAGGTATTTTTTAATTAATTACTCTCCGGTCGGGCCCTGCCTGGTTTCTTTAACTCAGCGTTCCTCAGGGTGTTGCCGAAGCCTGGCAGGGATCCGGAACTCCCGGAATCTTATAGGCCTATTACCCTGCTTAATACGGACTATAAGCTGTTTACCAAGATATTAGCTGACAGGTTAAAACTTGTATTGCCCTCCATTGTCCACCCAGATCAGTCGGGATTCATTTGGGTGCCGCCAGGCAGTTGTTAATATAAGAAAAGTCTTAACAGTAATGCAGAGGTTACAGTCTTCCTCAGATACGGGCACCAATGTAATCTTATCACTTGACGCCGAAAAGGCATTTGATATGGTGACTTGGGACCATTTATTTGATACCCTACATAGGTTCGGGGCCCCGTCAGCCTTTGTTGAAATGTTGGTCCGCCTATACACAGACCCTACCACGCAGGTATTAGGCAATGGCTATATTTCTTCCCCCTTCTACATCCAGAGAGGCACCCGTCAGAGCTGCCCTCTATCCCCTCTGCTATTCGTCCTGGCCCTGGAGCCACTGGCGATAGCCCTCCGTGGCGCGTCTTCCTTTAGAGGCATTTTGGTGGGCAGGCTGGAGGTTAAGATAGCATTGTTTGCTGATGATATGTTGCTATTTATCGCTGACCCCAGCAGGTCGATAGGACCTATAGTCTCCATCATTGATGGCTTTGGATCCTTTGGGGGTTACAAGGTTAATCTTTCCAAATCGGAACTCATGCCTCTATCGGGAGATGCGTCCTCCTTCAATAGGCACCCGATATTGTCCCAGTTCCCTAGGACCCAGAGGGCTTTTAAGTATTTGGGGATAATGATACCCACATCACTGGAACTGCTGTATACAGTTAACGTTGCCCCGGTCCTGACGGCTGTCCGGGCTCTCCTAGACAGGTGGGTTAATTTGCCTTTGTCCTTGCTGGGAAGGGCCACGGTCCTTAAAAGTGTAGTGTTCCCGAAACTCTCATATATTTTGCAGATGCTGCCATTACGCCTTACAAAAAAAGACTGTAGGTCTGTAAATTCCATGTTCTCTAAATTCTTATGGGGGGGGGGGGGGGGAGGAAACCAAGGATTTCTTATGCTAAACTTCAGATGCCAAGGGAGGAGGGGGGGCTGGGGATTCCAGACTTGGAAGCGTTTAGTAGAGCGGTGATGTTCCGCTATGTCACAGACTGGTTATGGCAGCGTTCTTGTTTTACCAATTACACATTGGAGGAGGAACTGTTTGCCCCCTTCTCTCCCAGCGCCCTCCTTCACACCCCAAGGAACAAGCTGCCGGCATCATTTAAGACGAATATTATCCTTTCAGATACTCATGGAGCCTGGCACTATTCCAATTCTAAATTACATAGAAACCCGGCCTCCTCCCGTTACACAACTTTCTGGGGGAATCCCTGCTTCAGTCCTGGGCTGGAAAATGCTAACTTTAAGCAGTGGCGGGAACGGGGAATTTCGTCTATTAGAGACGTATTTGACCCTGGGGGAAGGCATATGCTCTCCTTTGAGGAATTAAAGTCCAGATATGGTATAGCAAACTCAAATTTTTATATGTACCTGCAAGCCCGACATTTTGTCATTACTATGGCTGTCCCTATGACCTCGCCAGACAAACAGGATCCGATAGCCACTCTCCTCACTCTCACGAATGCCTCTACTTATCGTTTATCTTATTATTATGATCATTTACGGGTGATACAGGCGGAAAAGCTATGGAAACGTACGGTTTCTAATTGGGAGGGGGATGTACCAGACTTCCCGGCGCAACCAATTCTACTGAAATCCTGTCAGTATATATTTAAATATCTACACTCGGCTCAGCTTCAGGAAGTGTATTTTAAGTTATTACACAGGGCTTACATAGCCCCAGCCCAAAGAGTGCATATGATCCCGGATGGGAATAGTGAATGTTTAAAATGCCACATGTCAAGGGCCTCCTTTTTTCATTGTTTTTGGACATGTAGGAAGATTGCTACGTTTTGGAACAAAGTTATTGTATTTATTAATAGAACTCTCTCATTGGGGGTCGCCAGAGACCCCATAGCTTGTTTATGCAACTGTTTTGAGGGCTGGCCGGCTAACAAGGTTATTTTGAATCATTGGACGAAAAAGTCATCTCCCTCTTTGGGGGAATTAAAAAATGTTCTTTTACGGGTTCTTTACTTTGAGCGCCAAGCCACCTTGCCAGACATTGAGAGGGGAGTCGCTCGCTTTTACTCGAAATGGGAGCTTTACATTGACAGTCTAGACATTGATACACAGGGTCATATTGAAAGGCTCTTTGAAAATACCTCCTGGGTTCTTCATAAACATTTAGATGCTAATTGATACGAGTTAATACTTTGCTCTATTGAGGTTGATGAGCCCATGGAATGGGGTAACGTATGTATGCCACGCGACTAAGGAGTGAATTGTCTTGTCTTGTCTCCCCCCTTCCCTCCTCCCTTCTTGTGTTTTCCCTTATTATTTTATGATGTTTATAAGTGGGTGATGATAGTTTACAGTGTATAAGTATAGGATATGCGAAATTAAGTGGTACGAGTTGCAAGGCACAGAGACACTCGCAGTTCTGTTAATGCTGGGATGTATGTATGTATCTTTGCCATTCCTATATTTTTTCATTTAGACTCACCACTGTATGTAAATTTTTACATTATAAAAATGAGAAAATAAAAACAGTTTTACAAAAAAAAAACCATGGATGCAAGTCTCCGGGGGCTGGGGCGCAGTCACTCAAGGGGAAACCTTCCAAGGAAGGTTGATAAGCCTGGAATCCAGTCTTCCAATAAACATTCTGGAACTAAGAGCCGTGTACAACGGTCTCCTGCAAACGGCTCATCTTCTGAAAGATCAAGCCATTCAAGTTCAGTCAAACTATGTAACGACAGTGGCCTACATAACCGACAAGGCGGAACGAAGAGCAGAGCTGCAACGTCAGAGGTAACAAAAATCATCCTCTGGGTGGAAAAGCACGTGGTGGTGCTGTCAGCAATCTTCATTCCGGGCGTGGACAACTGGGAAACAGACTTCCTCAGCAGACATGATCTCCATCCAGAAGAGTGGGGCCTCCATCCATAGGTGTTCAATCTTTGGGTGACAAATCTTTGGGGGGTTCCTTAAATAGACATGATGGCCTCCCGGCTCAACAAAAAACTTCTGAGGTATTGCTCCAGGTCAAAAGACCTGCAGGTAGTGGTGGTGGACGCCCTGGTAACTCCATGGGTGTTCCAGTCGGTGTACACGTTTCCTCCACTTCCACTAATTCCAAGGGTTCTAAAGCTCATAAGGAGAACAAGAGTACATGCAATCCTCATTGCTCCAGACTGCCCAAGAAGGGCTTGGTACGCGGACTTTCTGGTTCTACTGCTAGAAGAAATGAGGCCTCTTCCTCTTCGGGAGGACCTGCTGCAGCAGGGGCCGTTCGCTTATCAAGACTTACCGTGGCTACGTTTGAAGGCATGGAGGTTGAACGCCAGATCTTAACTCGGAAGGGCATTCCGAACAAGGTTATTCCTACTCTGATACAGGCTAGGAATGGAGTAACAGCTAAACATTACCATCGCATTTGGAAAAAGTATGTATCTTGGTGTGAGTCCAAGAAGTTTCCTACGGTGGAGTTTCAACTGGGACGTTTTCTTTTCTTCCTGCAAGCAGGTGTGGATATGGGCCTGCGGTTGGGATCCGTAAAGGTCCAGATTCGGCCCTATCCATTTTCTTTCAGAAACAGTTGGCTTCCCTCCCTGAGGTTCAGACTTTTTTGAAAGGGGTTCTGCACATCCAGCCTCCCTCTGTGCCACCTACAGCACCCTGGGGTCTTAACTTGGTGTTACAGTTCCTCCAATCGGATTGGTTCGAACCTCTACCGGAGATTGAGGTCAAGTTTCTCATGTGGAAGGCTGTCACTCTGTTGGCCTTAGCTTCTGCTAGACGTGTGTCGGAGTTGGGGGCTTTGTCTTGTAAGAGCCCCTACTTGATCTTCCATAAAGATAGAGCTAAGCTCCGGACACGTCAGCAGTTCATTCCGAAGGTTGTGTCGGCGTTTCATATCAATCAACCTATTGTGGTGCCAGTCACTACTGACTCCTCAATTTCATCACAGTTCTTGGATGTTGTGAGGGCTCTGAAAATCTATATGAAGAGGACTGCTCATCACAGAAAATCAGACTCTTTGTTTGTCCTGTATGATCCCAAGAAACTTGGGTGTCCTGCTTCTAAGCAGACTATCTCTTGCTGGATCAGGTTCACTATCCAGCATGCGTATTCTACGGCAGGATTGCCGTGTCCTACATCTGTTAAGGCCCACTCTACTCGTAAGGTGGGTTCTTTCTGGGCAGCTGCCCGTGGTGTCTCGGCTTTACAGCTTTGCCGAGCGGCTACTTGGTCTGGGTCGAACACGTTTGCTAAGTTTTACAAGTTCTATACTTTGGCCTCTGAGGACCTGAAGTTTGGCCAATCAGTTCTGCAGGAGCCTCCGCGCTCTCCCTCCCGTTCTGGGAGCTTTGGTACATCCCCATGATACTAATGTGAACCCCAGCATCCTCTAGGAGGTAAGAGAAAATAGGATTTTATTTACCTACCAGTAAATCCTTTTCTCGTAGTCCGCACAGGATCCTGGGCGCCCGCCCAGTGCTTCGTGCTCTTGCAGTGGTTGCTTAGTTCAGTACTGCTTAGTTCTTGGTTAAGTACTGTTTTGTTACTTGGTTAAGTGACCTTGTTCAGCCGTTGCTGAGTTTTCAAGCTGGTTAGCTTGGTTTGCCTTGTATGTGTGAGCTGGTGTGAATCTCGCCACTATCTGTGTAAAATCCTTCTCTCAAAGTTGTCCGTATCATCAGGCACAGTTCCTATACTGAGTCTGGTAGGAGGGGCATAGAGGGAGGAGCCAGCCCACACTCTCAAACTCTTAAAGTGCCAGTGGCTCCTAGTGGACCCGTCTATACCCCATGGTACTAATGTGGACCCCCAGCATCCTCTACGGACTACGAGAAAAGGATTTACCTGTAGGTAATTAAAATCCTATTTTTTGTTTGTGCTGTACCACAGTGTACTATACAATTTTTATTTTATTTTCATAAGTACTTTGACTATGCCAGTCAGACCGCAGTATATTATTTCCAACTCATACACGTATTGTGTGATGCCGTCAGTGAAATCAACTGCAGTGTGTAATTATTATTATATACATTTCTGTCTCATTTGTGCGATGCTGTCAGTGAAGTCAACCGTAGTGTGTAATTATAATATACATTTCTGAATCATTTGTGCCACGCTGTCGGTGAAGTCAACCGCAGTGTGTAATTATTATGTATATATTTCTGACTAATTTGTGCAATGCTGTCAGTGAAGGGCAACCCCACTTTGTGTTGATAGAAATGGAGGCTACTATTAGTGCTGAAGCTGCTGCCACTAGTCATAACATTGGCAACGCAAGTCCGTCAATGTCATCTGCTAAGGCACATGCCCAGGGGCATAAAGGGCTTGAGTCAGGGTATGTAAAATCACTTAATTTTAGAGTGGTAAAGCCAAAAAAAAAAAAAATCAAAAGGAAAGTTAGCAGCAGAGGCAGTAAGGCAAACTCTGCATTCAAAATCTGTACCATAAGACATTCTTGAGGAACGTTTATGGGTGTTTACATCAGTTGACATTTCTCACACTGTCCTCATAAAGAAGCCTCTTTTACCAACTTCCACCATTTCAGAACCATCTGAACATGTGGGGAGCAGTACAAGTAAAGATGGTGATGAATCTGATGAGGAGGGTGATGAATTTGATGAGGAGGACATAATACAAACTGAGGATTTGTGTGTGGAAGTGCAACAGGATGAGGGGGATATGTGTGTACTATCTGACAGTGAGGATGTTGATGATGATGTTGTGTAAGTCAGCCAATGGTGGCTGCAGTTGTTGATCATGATAAAAAGAAAGCCATTGCAATGCATGGGCATAAAACAAAAAAAGCCACATCTTGGGTGTGGGATTATTTTTACCCCAATCCTGACAATGTTAATAAAAGCATCTACTCCATTTGCCAAATTTAGTAGAGGTAGGAACGTTAGCCATCTAGGCACCTCATCCATGTTACGTCATCTGCAGCGAAGACATGAAATTTATTGTACAAGATTATAATGTAATTAACACCTTACTATCAACATCCTCAGAGTAATTACTTAATGGAAGAAGTTCTTCGCAAAAATTGTTTTGTGGGGGCCCAAACAAACCAATCATTTCAGTCACAGGTGATGGTCCCTGTCGCTGAAATGATTGGTTTGTTAAACTGTGCATGTCCTGTTTAATATATGCAACATAAATGTGAGTGGGAGGGTTTCAAGGACAATTCCATCTTGCACCTTATTTCTTTGCATAATGTGGTCTTTGGAGCATTTTTTGGGCAAAGTTTATAAAGCTGCCATCCTGTCTGCCACTGCAGTGCCACTCCTAGATGTACCATGTGTTTGTGCCAGACACTTATGTCGCTTAGCTTAGTCATTCCGCTACCTTGGTGCAAATTTTGGCCTAAACTGGATAAAAACAATATTGTGAGCTGTGAGGAGTTCAAAATAGACTGGAAATTAGTGGAAATTAATGTTATTGAGGTTAGTAATACTTTAGGAACAAAAACTCCCCCAAATTCAGTGATTTTAGCTGTTTTATGATAAAAAAAAAAAAAATTAGAACCAAAACCAAAACACTTAAGGGTGGTTTTGGCAAAATTAATACAAAACCAAAACATGAAGAAAAAAACAAAAACAAAACTCAAAAAATGGCCAGGCGCACATCTCTTATTAACATAAATACAACTTGGCAACGTTCCCTGCAAATAGCAGCAATCTCCCTGTCTGCATGAAAACTCTAGCAATCTCCCTGATTGCACCTTACGCATATCACTGTATGTACTGTAGCTGTTATGTACTTGGAAGAAAAAAAAGAAATAAAAGATATACAGTACTGTGCAAAAGTTTTAGGCAGGTGTGGAATAATGCTTTCAAAAATAGAAGTGTTAATATTTTATTTATATCAATTAACAAAATGCAAAGTGAATGATCAAAGGAGAAATCTAAATCAAATCAATATTAAGTGTGACCACCCTTTGCCTTCAAAACAGCATGAATTCTTTTAGGGACACTTGCACACAGTTTTTGAAGGAACTCGGCAGAGAGGTTGTTCCAAGATTAGTTATTAGTTATTAGAGAACTAACCACAGATCTTCTGTGGATGTAAGCTTGCTCAAATCCTTCTGTCTCTTCATGTAATCCCAGACAGACTAAATGATGTTGAGATCAAGGCTCTGTGGGGGCCATATCATCCCTTCCAGAACTCCTTGTTCTTCTTTATGCTGCAGATAGTTCCTATAAAATTATATAGCGTTTAATATCACTAAAAAAAAGTTTTATGTTTCATACAGAATTTCAATGACTGAGTTCATCTAATTATGGGGTATAAATGAATGAAGCCCATTCAGGTGTGGTATATATGTAGATTAGAAGATTAAAAACAGCCTGATTAGCCAACCAGCAAAGATACATCAATAGTTATCAAAAAGAAAACATAAATTAAAATGAGCATGGGGGGACCTTGCCATATCTGGGAACCTCACCTTTGTCGGAATAGACCCTGGTATTTTTCCTCACTGGTATAGTAGGCAGCTAAGGCTTATCTGCCGCCAGGACAGGACTCAAGTGGTACAGTATGGAATGGGTTCTGATAAGTTTGCTGGCAAACTTGTATGCACATGTGCTGTACCACTATGCACTAGTGTTGAGTGCATGCTGGTGGCCTTTACCAATGCATTTTGCCCAAACATGGGACAAATTTATTGCTGTCTCTCCTTAGGCAGCTTCTACTATCAAATCCCTTCTTCAGCGTGTTACTTCCATCTGGCCTCCATGTTACTTATGGTTTCTTTATCTAGTGGTGCAACACTTCTGACCATTTGCGGTTATATTCTTGGGGGTGACTGAGACTGATGCTGATTCACTTCCGCCCTTACTGTTTGAGACTTCTTCTTGTTTAATTCAATTGTATTTGCCAGGAATGCCAAATATTTGTAGTATATGTTTGTTACAGATAAATCAATGGACAAATACAATCACAAGCATACACTATATGGACAAAAGTATTTGGACACCTGACTACTACACCAACAGGGCCTGTAATGACATTGTATTTAAATATATACTTTAATATGGAGTTGGTTCCCCTTTTGTAGCTATACAAGCTTTCACTCTTCTTGGAAGGCTTTCCACAAGATTTTGAAGTGTTTCTGTTAGAATTTGTGCCCATTCATTCTGTAGAGCATATATGAGGTCAGGCACTGATGTTGGATGAGAAGTCATGGTTCACAATCTCCGTACCAGTTCAGCCTAAAGATGCTTGATGGAGTTGAAGTCAGGGCACTGTGCGGGCCAGTCAAGTTCTTCCACACCGAACTCATCATACCATGCCTTCATAATCCTTGCTTTGTGCAGTGGGACACAGTCATGTTGAAATAGAAAAGGACCTTCCCCAAACTGTTGCCAAAAAGTTGGAAGCATAGCATAGTCCAAAATGTCTTCGTATGCTGAAGTATTAAGATTGCCCTTCACTGGAGATAAGTGGCTTAATTGAAACCCTGAAAAACAGCCCAATACCATTATACCTCTTCCACCAAACTTCACAGTTGGCACAATGCAGTCAGGCAGGTAACGTTCTCCCGGCACCCACCAAACTCAGTCTCGCTCATTTGACTGCCAAATAGAGAAGCGTGATTCGTCACTCCACAGAACACATTTCCACTGCGCCACAGTCCAGTGTCGGTGTGCTTTACTCCACTTCATCTGACGCTTGGCATTGGACTTGGTGATATGCAGCTGCTCGGCCATGGAAACCCATTCCATTAAGTTCCTGCCACACAGTTTTTGTGCTTACATTAATGCCAGGGGAAGTTCAGAATTCTTCAGCTATGGAATCAGCAGAGCATTAGCGACTTTTACGCACTATGCGCCTTAGCAGTCATTGACACCGCTCTATGGGGGTAATTCAGAGTTGATCGCAGCAGCAAATTTGTTAGCAGTTGGGCAAAACCATGTGCACTGCAGGGGGGCAGATGTAACTTATGCAGAGAGTGTTAGATTTGAGTGGGGTGTGTTCAAACTGAAATCTAAACTGCAGTGTAAAAATAAAGCAGCCAGTATTTACCCTGCACAGAAACAAAATAACACACCCAAATCTAACTCTCTTTGCACATGTTGTATCTGCCCCCCCCCCCCCTGCAGTGCACATGGTTTTGCCCAACTGCTAACAAATTTGCTGCTGCAATCAACTCTGAATTAGGCCCTATGATTTTACGTGGTCTTTCGCATAGTGCTGAGTTGCTGTTGCTCCTAAACGCTTCCACTTTCTAATAAGGGCCCTTATTCCGAGTTGTTTGCTCACTAGCTGCTTTTAGCAGCATTGCACACGCTAAGCCGCCGCCCTCTGGGAGTGTATCTTAGCTTAGCAGAAGTGCGAATGAAAGATTAGCAGAACTGCTACTAAATAATTTGCTGCAGTTTCTGAGTAGCTCCAGACCTACTCCTAGTCCGTTTCGTTCCTGGTTTGACGTCACAAACACGCCCTGCAATCGGCCAGCCACTCCCCCGTTTCTCCAGCCACTCCTGCGTTTTTACCTGGCACGCCTGCGTTTTTTAGCACACTCCCTGAAAACGTCCAGTTTCCGCCCAGAAACACCCACTTCCTGTCAATCACATTACGATCACTCGAGCGATGAAAAAACGTCAGTCGAGCTTGTGTAAATCTACAAAGTTTTGTGTGAAAGTACTTGGCGCATGCGCATTTTTACCATTTTTTTACTTAATCGCTGCACTGCGAAAATCGGCAGCAAGCGATCAACTCAGAATGACCACCAATATTGCTTACAGTTGACTGGAATATCCAGCAGGGATGAAATTTCAGGAACCGTCTTATTGCAAAGGTGGAATCCTATCACAGTACCACGCTTGAAGTCACTGAGCTCTTCAGAACAACCTATTTTGTAATTATTTTTTTTATTGTAAAGTAATCCCAATGAGTAGGTTTAATAATGGTACTTTAAAAAAATTATTCTTAGTAATGTAGAGGTATCTGTTTGAAGTATACTAAGCATACTACTGGGCGGTGGAGACATACCTTCTCATGGTACGTTTGCTAGTTCAACCTAGTACCTTTGGCAAAACAGTGTTACATAGGGCTTAATTCACAATCTATGTTTAGGCCTTTGGGAGTAAAGATTCCTATTTCATAGATCATTTTCCTCAGTTTTTATAGTATCCCTTTCAGATATTGCAGGTGTTCGATTTCCTTACAGTTTTCCCAATGTATTGCGATTCACAATGGCATTGTAGCATATATATCACCGCCTTAGAGTGGCATTTGATTTTCTCCCATATTTTGAATACCCATTTAAATTAGAAATAACTTCCTGTTAGGGTTTAGTACTTCTGACATTTGTCTTTCTGCATACTGTGCTGCTGTCGCAATTATAGAAGCCAGGGGCGGTATCATTTATCATTTTAGGAGTTGTTGTTTCTTCTTTGTATAGTTCAGGCAGTTTCATATTGCTGGTCGGTGCTTTTCTATAGACCACTGTAGGCTTGTTAGGAAGTATCATTCTTCCTTCCTCCTCCTCTAGTAGTATATGCCAGTGTCTTCTAAGGCATTTCTCCAAATATTGATATTGTGAAAAGTAACTTGTAATGAATAGTAGAGGTGCTTCCTCTTCATTTATCTTGTCTTTATCATGCAGGAGATCTTCTTTTTTTTAGTTTTTCTGTTTTTTTCTAAGGTGGTCTTTAGAAGTCCCTCTTCATATTGTTTCTTTTTGACTTGTGTAAAAAATTTAGATTGTTCTTTGAATCTGCATCTTTGGTACAGTTCCTTCTTAGGCATCTCAGATGCAACCCTGGTATGTTGGAAATGTATTTTTTTATGGTGATTACTGTTGCTGTCTACTTGTTTTACAGAGGTTTTCATATGAATGCTATCATTTTCAACAAAGATGGTGATGTCTAAAACATTGATACTGTATTGACTTACCTCACTTGTAAACTCTAAGTTGATTTCATTCATATTGATTTTGTCTATGAATTCCTTTAATTCCATTTCACTGCCTTGCAAGATAAGCATGATGTCATCAATGTAGCTTACCAAGAGAATGATCCTTTCTCTATACTGATTGTTGCATATATTCTCCTTTTCCTATTGTGACAAAAACACATTTTCATAGTCTGGTGCAAATGTTGTACCCATAACTGTCCCTCTGTCCTGTTTGTATAAAGTGCCATTGAACCAGAAATAGTTGTGATGCAGAATAAAGTGAATGCTGTTGATAATTAAATCTATTTGAACGTTCTTAATTCAGAATCTTCTTCTAAAATATTTTTTACATTTTTGCATCCTTGTTTATAGTTAATGTACAGTATGTGTATACGGATTTAGTGTTGCATGTTGCAATGATATCCCTCCACCAGAGGCGTAACTAGAGTTCTTGGAGCCCAGGGCAAGATTAAGAATGGCGGCCCCCTCCCACACACACACAAGAGGGTGTGGCCACATACCAGAAGGGGCGTGGTCACTGAAAATGGGGCGTGCCAACATGACACGCCACCTGTTTCTTGTCACACTGGGAACATTCTTTTCAATTCCACATGTGACTCTCAAGAAATGTATCCTCTGCCGTCTTCAGTCAGTATTCACTATTCATAGAGCAGATCACAGCATCCAGAAGATACCTGTTTGTGTAGGAATATTAACAAGGTCATCAGCAAACAACAGCGGTTCAACCAGACTCTTGTAGCCTGTGTCACATTCTGCCCCTGCGTCTCTCAGCCACACCATCACCTACCCCCAACGTTGTCTCTCAGTCACACCATCATATCCCCCTGCGTCATCTCTCAGCACACTATCACCTACCCCATGTGTCGTCTCTCAGAAAACTATCACCTACCCTTACGTTGTCTCTCAGTCATACCATCACCTCCCCATGCATCGTCTCACAGCACACTATCACCTACCCCCTGTGTCGTCTCTCAGCAGACTATTACCTCCCCCTGTATCGTCTCTCTGCACACCATCACCTCCGTGGCCGGATTAAGGGAGGAGTGACAGGGGCAGACGTCCAGGGGCCCCCACACACAGCATGTTTGGAATCGGAGGAGTTTACCTCCACTTGTCCCAGCATCCCACTTGCCTGTAAGAGTTCTGTGCAGAGGGGAGTGCTGTCCCTGGCTGCCTACCTGCTCCCTGTATATGAGCGCAGCAGCAGCTCCCTGTATATGCTGCAGCAGCTGTGACTTCTCACTGGCAGCAGTGACAGCAGCGCTGCCCATCTCACTCTCCTCTGTTTCTTCAATGCATGCTCGGGATGTGGAATTCTGCACTGAGCGGTCACCCCTCTCCTGGCTCTAAGGATCTGACAGGGCGGCACTGACATCACACCCTACTTCACACTCAGGGTGGGATGTACTAAGCCTTGAAAAGTGATTATTTCATGATGATAAAGTACCAGCCAGTCAGCTCCTGTCATTTTTCAAACACAGCTTGTGACATGGCAGTTATTAGCTGATTGGCTGGTACTTTATTACTGTGAAATTATCACTTTTGAAGGCTTAGTACATCTAGCCCTCACACACAGCAGCGCCTGCCGCTCTCTGACAGAATAGGGGGACCCAGCTACTAGCAGGGTGAGGCTCCTATCCTACCCGCTCCTCCAGCTCATCATGGGCACCACCTGCCAGGGAGACAGGAAAAATGTGGAGAAGTCTGAAGGACTTACACCATACCTTTTAGGGGGACATGGCTGGATTAAAGGAGCGGTGGGCGCACACTGCCGGGTAGGTGGAGGAGGTGTTTTGGGGCTTTTACAGCAATAGCAGGCTGGGGCACTCACAACCTCCACTGCCCTGGGCCCCCACATGCCTTAATTTGGCCCTGATCATCTCCCATCCGGCATTGTCTCTCAGCTAAACCATTATCTCCCCTACAATGTTTCCTCCATCATTCTTGTCTCCCTGTGCCCCCTCATTTCTTGGCATCTCTGTGTGTCTCCCCCACTCCCTTTCATTCTGTACCTCTCTGTGTTTCCCCCCCCCCTTCATTTTATGTCTCTGTGTTCTTTGTGTGTACCCCTTCATTTTAACACCCTCGATCTGTGTCTCTTCACCCCCCCTTACCTTCAGCCAGGAGCTGGAGCCTGGGACTTTGAGAGCCTGAGTGCCGGGAGCTGCCTGGGAGCAGGCAGCGGGGATGTTGTGTCTGTGAGGCCAAGGCAAGCAGCAGGAAGGTTAGGGAGCGTGATGCTGGCATTGCGGTCACGCTCCCTCCCAGCAGCAGCAGCACAAGAAGGAGGGAGGCACCAAAGTCAGCGGCGCAATGGTAACGTACGGCAGCAGCATAATAGCGGGGGCAGGTGAGCATGATGCCCTGGCCAGCGGCGCCCCCCTCTGCTGGGCTTGCCACAGCGCCTATGGCACGTGCCCTGCTCGACCCCCCCTTAGTTACGCCTCTGCCCTCCACCCACTATATATTTTTAAGGATATTCAAGATCTGGGTAGTGTCCCACATATGGCTTAGTTGTTTTAGGACAAGTGGCTGGTGGAACAAATCTATATATCCTGAAAGATTGCAAATGAGGGAGTCAGAATCATTGGCAAAGTATGGCAGACCACAGGGGATGACCTACTTCTAAATAAACCAATCAGAAAAAAATATGTTTATCGATCACCTCCTACTGATACCATTTTATGTAAGAAATCCATTTGATATCACCTCCAAATTACACAAATTAACTGCACTTACAGTTATAACCCTTTTCCACTGAAAACCCGTGCCCGACCCGGGTAACTGAACACAGGTTTCAAGTCATGTCACAAAAACGCCTTTCAAACTGCAGGCTGGACCCAGGTTAGTGGCTGGTCTTCACTCTCCTGGCACTTGGAGATTACATCATCAGGACCCAGGTCGCCTTTTGACAGGCTTGTGGCTTCTTTTGCATGAGGTGAGTGACTCATGAGGAGGCTTTGTCAGGATACGGGACGTCTCAGTAAATTATGCAGTGAGAAGTTCCGTAGGGAATGGTCTGGAACTGAGACCACTAGAACAGAACAGAGTCAGAAGATATTGAATTACTGGAATGGGCTGTGATGAGTAGACTATTACTGATGAGAACTGGAACAGCAATGAGACTAGTTCTGTATTATTTGCACTGACAGGACTGAAACAGGTGAACAGGAACGACTCCAGAGAACAGGATACATCGGGAATCGGAGAACTGGGTTAAATCCAGCGAGCAGGATACACTTGGAACTGGGCTAAACCGAGCTAACAGGATACACTTGGAAATAGTGAACTGGGGTAAAGCCAGCAAGTAGGATACACTTGGAACTGGTGAACTGAGCTAAACCCAGCTAGCAGAATACACATGGAACTGGTGAACTGAGATAAAGCCAGCAAGCAGGATACACTTGGAATTGGTGAGCTGGGCTATATCCAGCAAGCAGGATACACTTGGAACTGGTGATCTGGGCTAAACCCAGCAAACAGGATGCCAAGGCCGTAACTACCTGTGTGCCAGGTGTGCCTGGAACACAGCGCAATTGCCCTGAGGGCGCAACGGCCAGCGGCATGTAATGAGTCAAATTGACTCATTACATGCCGCCTCTGCTGTGTGCGCCGCGCTGTGGAGGAGAAAGCAGCTCCGGAGGCAGCGGAGAAGGAGGAGGAGGGAGGGGGACTGGAGCCGCAGCAGCGCTATGTCATTGGTAGTAAGCGCAGCTGCAGTTGTCCCTTCTCCTTCCGTATTGGCTGCCTGGTGCTGCTGTGGATGCTGGGATGTGGTTCCTTCATCCCAGCATCCACAGCAGCGCCAAGCAGCCAATACGGAAGGAGAGGGGACAGCTGCAGCGGCACTTACTACCAATGACATAGCGCTGCTGCGGCTCCAGTCCCCCTCCCTCCTCCTCCTTCTCCCCTGCCTCCGGAGCGGCCAGCACGAGGAGCCTGACTGCCAGCGGGAGAGATGGTAAGTCTCTCTCTCTCTGTCTCTCTCTATCTTGTCTGAGGTTATGTGTAAAAAAGGGGACTGGCTACCGTTATGTGTAAAAAAGGGGACTGTGCCTGCCGCAATGTGTAAAAAGGGGAACTGGCTGCCATTATGTGTAAAAAGGGGGACGCTGTCTGCCGCAATGTGTAAGAAGGGGGACTGGCTGCCGTTATGTGTAAAAAGTGGGACTGTGCCTGCCGCAATGTGTAAAAAGGGGGACTGGCTGCTGTTATGTGTAAAAAGTGGGACACTGTCTGCCGCAATGTGTAAAAAGGGGGACTGTGCCTGCGCAATGTGTAAAAAGGGGGACTGGCTGCCGTTATGTGTAAAAAGGGGGACTGGCTGCCATTATGTGTAAAAAGGGGGACTGGCTGCCGTTATGTGTAAAAAGGGGGACGCTGGCTGCCGTTATGTGTATAAAGGGGACGCTGTCTGCCGTAATGTGTAAAAAAGGGGACGCTGTCTGACGTAATGTGTAAAAAAGGGGACGCTGTCTGACGTAATGTGTAAAAAGGGGGACTGGCTGCCATTATGTGTAAAAAGGGGGACTGGCTGCCGTTATGTGTAAAAAGGGGGACGCTGTCTGCCGTTATGTGTATAAAGGGGACGCTGTCTGCCATAAAGTGTAAAAAAGGGGACCCTGTCTGCCTTAATGTGTATAAAAGGGGACGCTGTCTGACGTAATGTGTAAAAAGGGGACGCTGTCTGCCTTTATGTGTATAAAGGGGGGCTCTGTCTGCTGTAATGTGTAAAAAGGGACGCTGTCTGCCATAATGTGTAAAAAGGGGGACTCTCTGCTGTAATGTGTAAAAGGGGCTCTACCTGGTGTAGTAGCGCTACTGTGCAGTGTAATTTGAATAATGGAGACTACTGTGCACCGTAGTATGGATTGGTATTATTTTGTGGTCACGCCCCTTCCCCCATGAAGCCACGCCCCTATATATTTTTTGCGTGCCTACGCCGCGCACTGCCCCATCTTGCATGGGGGGGCACCAATGCCGTTTCTTGCACACAGCGCTAAAATGCCTAGTTACGGCACTGCAGGATACACTTGGAATTAGTGAGCTGGGCTATACCCAGCGAGCAAGATACACTTGGAATTGGTGAGCTGGGCTATATCCAGCAACAGGATACACTTGGAACTGGTGAGCTGGGCTAAACCCAGCAAACAGGATACACTTGGAATTAGTGAGCTGGGCTATACCCAGCAAGCAGGATACACTTGGAACTGGTGAGCTGGGCTAAGCCCAGCAAACAGGATACACTTGGAATTAGTGAGCTGGGCTATACCCAGCGAGCAGGATACACTTGGAACTGGTGAGCTGGGCTAAACCCAGCAAACAGGATACACTTGGAATTAGTGAGCTGGGCTATACCAAGCGAGCAGGATACACTTGGAACTAGTGATCTGTGCTAAACCCAGTTAGCAGGATATACTTGGAATTGGTGAACCGGGTTAAACCCAGCGAACAGGATACACTTGGAACTGGTGAGTTGAGCTAAACCCGGTGAGCAGTATACACCTGTTGAGCAAGGTGCTGGTGTAGTGTGCTTAGCAGACCAGATGGTATACTCACAGAGAAACTAGGCACACAGCTGAATATGGCAACACACAGGCATAAGCTGGTACTAGTAGTTCCACAGCACAGGGACTGAGAATCGGAACTACAACAGTGCACAGGAGCCAGGGGCTTAGGAATGTTACTTTGGTAAGTGATGATGTTCTGGATCACTTGCAAGTGCTGCTGGAAGTCCTTTTATACTCCATTCTGTGCATCCATTGGATGCTAGACTCAGCTGACAACATGGTAACATGGCGGCGCCTAGCACTGGCAGATGGCGGAAGCATTACGGGCAGTGCATATGGTATCTAGGGGTGCCATGACCACTGGACCTGAGTTATTTTTCAGGGCTCCTTTTCCACTGAGCCACAATCCAGGTTGACCTGGTGATAACCCTGGTTATTGGGGCAGTGGAAAAGGGGTATAAATAATCTTTTCCTATGCTAATGGTTAAAACTGTCCTTCTTCCAGTTATCCTTGATAGGCATTTGTGTTCTTGGCATAAAAAAATATTTAAACATAAGCAAAAAAAAAAAAAAATTCCACCAGTTTGTGTTCATAGATTAGCTTCTAAATAATAATTAAAAAAAAAATGATTAAATAAAAGTAAATTGTATTTTGTGGACTGTTTTTGCTCTGGTGCAAATGCTTCCATACTTTTTTGATTGAACCCCTTAATAGATAAATATAGCAAAGTGTACTTGCACAATATATATACTAACCAAAGTCAAGAACAAAGGAGGCACATTACAACAAAACTGTATAATACATTAAGGGGCTGATTGTGAGCCGGACTCTTTTGCCGGTGTAGCTTGGGCGACTTTATGCTAACACTGCTACAAGCCCTTTCCTGGGGTGCATCCAGCGTCTGACTGTGCAAGGACTAAGATACTCGCTTAGACCATCTTCAGATGCCTCAACTACTGCTTGGTACGTCTTAGATGTAACTATCAGTTGCACCATTAAAACTCTCACCAGCCCCATGCAAGGTGCAGATTGTGCATCAGAGTATGGACTCCAATGTGAGCACTCCCATAACACGATCATACTGTAAGATGGACTATCACTGTGAGTCTGCTTAGCCATCTCCCAGTTACATTACCATTGTGCATCTCCATCACAACTATGACTCATGCGCAATGAGACTTAAATGGATGCACAGTAGAAAAATTCACTGTACTGTGTGCGACATCAACATTGCATCCGATTTCAAATCAGGCCTTATGTCGTCTGTTTCTGCCCTCATGACCTTGGGTATTGGAGAATACTGCATACAAAGACAAGGGGGTATATTTACTAAGATTCGTATTTTCCCGTTTGAGGTCAAAGTTCAATCACGAATGACATCGAAAGTGTAAAATTGCAACTTTTTGAATTGATTACGACTAATTTACTAAGCTGCCGTATTCTGCATTTTCGGGTTTTCCGATGTCGATGTCATTCGTTTTTTTTGGCAGTGAGTGAATTGTAAAACACTGCCGACTTTAATACAATGAATCTCGGCCGGATCTGAGAGATCCGTGCTGGGCTTCATTGTGCACCTTGTTAAAAAAAAAAAATAGTTTAAATGTTAAACAAAAATTGCGTGGGGTCCCCCCTCCTAAGGCAAACCAGCCTCGGGCTCTTTGAGCCGATCCTGGTTGCAGAAATATGGGGAAAAAATGGACAGGGGTTCCCCCATATTTAAGCAACCAGCATCGGGCTCTGCGCCTGGTCCTGGTTCCAAAAATACGGGGGACAAAAAGAGTAGGGGTCCCCTGTATTTTTGAAACCAGCACCGGGCTCCACTAGCTGGACAGATAATGCCACAGCCGGGGGTCACTTTTATACATATATCGGCTGTGTGCTCCTGTACTGACTGACAGGCGGCACACGGCAGTGTTACAATGTAGCGCCTATGCGCTCCATTGTAACCAATGGTGGGAACTTTCTGCTCAGCGGTTGACCGAAAGTGACCTCACCGCTGAGCAAAAAGTTCCCACCATTGGTTACAATGGAGCGCATAGGCGCTACATTGTAACACTGCCGTGTGCCGCCTGTCATACACTACAGGAGCACACAGCCGATCAGGAGGGTGCTACAACGTGGCGCTCCCTGATTGGCTGAAGAAACCCACTTAGACATCAGTCAGAGTGGGTTTCTGGCATTCGGGGAAAGGGGGCCCATGTGAAAACATGGGGCCCCTTTCAGTGCGAGGTCGGGTCTGCGTTTTTTTATTTTTTTCAAGTACGTGGATTACAACTGGATTATCCGAGGAGCCATCTACACAGGATTTGGTGAGTATAATTTTTTCAACAGGTACACCATGGATTCTACTGAAGAAGAGGACCGACCTGCGTGTGAACATAAGGTAAGTATGTGTATATGTTTGTGTGGATGGATGTATTAAAACTTTACTTTCAAGGTGTGTGTGTTTTGTCTTTTTTGGGGTATTTTTTTTTTGTAGTAGTTCTACAGGTACCAGCGGCCCAGTTTTTCCGCCGCATGCTGGTACTTGTGGTTCTCCAAGTACCAGCTTGCGGGGGAGGCTTGCTGGGACTTGTAGTACTGCTACTAAAAACAATATTCATTACTTCAAACAAAGGCTATCAGCCCCCCATCCGCAGCCCATTGGATGGGGGGGACAGCCTCGGGCTTCACCCCTGGCCCTTGGGTGGCTGGGGGGGGGACCCCTTGATTGAAGGGGTTCCCACTCCCCCAGGGTACCCCGGCCAGGGGTGACTAGTTGGATATTTGATGCCACGGCCGCAAGGCACTGTATAAAAGTGACCCCCGGCTGTGGCATTATCTGTCCAGCTAGTGGAGCCCGGTGCTGGTTTCAAAAATACGGGGGACCCCTACTCTTTTTGTCCCCCGTATTTTTGGAACCAGGACCAGGCGCAGAGCCCGATGCTGGTTGCTTAAATATGGGGGAACCCCTGTCCATTTTTTCCCCATATTTCTGCAACCAGGATCGGCTCAAAGAGCCCGAGGCTGGTTTGCCTTAGGAGGGGGGACCCCACGCAATTTTTTTTTTTAAATTTATAACATTTACCCCCCCTTGCCACTGAAAAACATGCATGGATCTCATGGATCCGTGCATGCCTATCCAAACACGGGATAAAAAAGCAGGTCTGTTTTTTTTTAGCACTTTTTCACGATTTGTATTTCATCACGGCAGTGTTTGGCTATTGTCGGCAGTGTTTGTGTTTTGCACTTTTTAGTAAATTCCCGATTTCTACCAAATTGCAGGCGTATTTGACCGATGGTGTATTGATTCGTGATTTTTTTCAAGGACTTCCAAAATATTACGAATGCCCTCATCACTGCCGTGATTTTTGCTTAGTAAATGACCGAGATGACACTTTGAAGAAAAAACGGCATCTCGGTCAAAATCGGGACCTTAGTAAATATACCCCAAGGTGGCAGGTGCACGAATCAAACACTACCAATTGATTAATAATAATCACTGCAATAAAATGCAAACTTTTATTGCAATGATTATTATTAATCAGTTGGTAGTGCACCTGCAACCTTGTCTTTGCATGCAGTACTGAAAGGTCTCACCTCTCATTACCAGTGTGCACCCCAGGACCCCTCCCCTATTGGAGAATACTGTAATATGGGTCTGATTCAGTGGTAGTTGGAGTTGCAGCAGTGATAGTACAGTATATATTAATGCAGCAGGGGGTGTCATGCCTCTTGCATGCATTACTGATCCGAGCTGCATCCTAGGATGCAGTATCACATCATCTGCGACACAATACGCCTGGCTGCCATCTGTACAAGAAAGAGGCCAGGAAATCTCCATCCTCCAACGGAAATCCTGGCCACGTCCCTCTCCAACAGCGGCAGCGACACACCTCCGTTTTGGTAAATTAAGGCCATTGTCACTACCTCCCCACCCCCAAATGGCAGCCTGATGCTGTGCTGTGTCCAACATTATTATTATTATTTATTACCAGTTATTTATATAGCGCACACATATTCCGCAGCACTGTACAGAGAATATTTGCACATTCACATCAGTTCCTGCCCCAGTGGAGCTTACAATCTATATTCCCTATCACATGTACACATACACACATTCACACTAGGGTTCATTTTTTGTTGGGATACAATTAACCTACCAGTATATTTTTGGATTGTGGGAGGAAACCGGAGAACCCGGAGGAAACCCACGCAAGTACGGGGAGAATATACAAACTCCACACAGTTAGGGCCATGGTGGGAATGGAACCCATGACCTCAGTGCTGTGAGGCAGTAATGCTAACCATTACACCATCCGTACTGCCAAGTTGATACGTTTCAGACACATACCACACATGCGCAGTATGGGTTTGGCGCATGCGCAAAGTACCGATCCTCGTACTTTGCAACATGTGCTGCACAAACATCGGGACCTGAATCAGGTCCGTGGTGCATTATGAAAAACAATATTTACAGTATGTTTCCACCAGTTATATATTGCAGTCATTCAGCTTTATGCTAATACGTGTTCTCTACTAAATGAAAGTTCTTAAAAGCTCTATTGCACAGTTCAGATATATTTCATTCCAGCCACTGTGCTTTAAGTAGCCTCTTATGATAGATTTCATTCAATGTGTGATGCCAAATATTTGGGGAGAAGCTCGTGTTCATTTTTGGCCTAAGCCCGTAGTTAACATTTGCTCTCATAAAAAATACACACCTTAGCCCTGAGGACAATATGCTTTGTATATTTTCATTGTGGTTATTTCATTTTATAAAACTGAAATCATTTATTGATGCAACTTAAACAATGGATATTCATTTTACTGTTAATCTGCCTCTGTAAAAGGAATGTAAAGGGTTATGGAAGTCAACGACTATTTCATAGTAATCACCGAGCCAGCAATCATATAACAAAGCTTTTTCGGATGTTCGCATCATGTGTGGCTTTTTGATTCCTATTATTCAACTGGAGCACTTGACATTTGACTTTCCTTCTCTTTCTGGAATTCCCAGAATAGGAATAGCAGAACGCAACAGGTGGGGAGCTCCAATCTGGTTGGGTAAGTATAAGTCCTAATTAAAGGGCTTTGGATGTAAAGAGTTTTCAATATGGGACCACTACAGGATTTTTGTATTGCATAGAGAACAGTTTTGGCTTTCTGCTGATCTTTGTTTACAAGCATCTGTGAACAGATGAAAATAGTCTGGTAGTAACTGTATGCTAACATGTAAAGCAATGTAGAGGGAATCAGCAGTTAAAGTAATAGGAATGGCAATTTTATCTACATTGTACCATCAATAGTTATTGCAAGAGAATACAGTACGAAACAACTGCAAGGATAATGCCCAAACCAACAGATGTTGTGTACAAAGGAAGCCTTTTCTTATCCAGTCTACTACATCCATTACCCCGGGAGTGGTATACACAATCTAAAATGTCGAGGTCGACCCCATATGGTCGACATGCATCAGTTCGACACTGACAGAATGTTAAAACAGGAAAGGTTGACAGTTACAAAATGTTAAGACATCAAAAGGTTGACATGGAAAATGTCCAACACAAAAAAATTTGACGCAACTTCTTTTTTGGGGTGTCATTTACACCGTCAGAGCACAGGGTAGTCCAATTAGTGTATTGCTTCCTCTTGCATATTTTGCTTTGCTCAGCATGCTGCGGCCAAGTTACTATTCTTAATTGTAGTCCACGTGGATGGTAAAGTATGAAAAAGGTGTTAAAAAATGCAACAAAACCCATAAAAAGATGTGTCGACCATATGTGTGTTGACCATTGTCGTATCGACCACATGAACCTGTCAACCTTTTCCATTGTCTACTAGTCTACTTGTCGAACTAGACACTGTCTATCTAAACATTGGAACCCCATTACTAGATAACAGGATGAACAGCAAAACACAAATTAGAAAATAGTATTACTGCTAATAAAACTGATTATTTACTTACATCATGTTTATGGTCATACTAGCATCTGATTAGGAAGGTCACTTGCATCATGCTTATGATCATACCAGCATCTGATTAGAAACAGGTCATCCTTGTACAAATCAACCTCATATCACCGTTCTTAGCTTCTCTGCACATTTATATTTATTATTTTCGCCCTCTTTCGGTGTGGCTGCATGGACTGACAGTCTGGAAAAGTAGATTCGGGACAGAGAAGAAACTGACAATCATTAAGCAACTGCTGTTAAAATCCACATATTGGAGTTCATGCAAAGTTGGACACAAACGCATTTTGCATCTTTTTGCCGCGCAGATAACATTTTTAGTAAATTACACATGCTCTCTAAGCTTCTTACACATCCTCAGCCATACCCAATTAGAGGCATGGAGTACAATCACTGTTTGGTGGTCAGTCACTTGACACCCGGTGCAAAATATGAATTGATGATGATAATTGGTGGGCCGTTCTGATTGGCTGATTGCATCTGGTTCTCTACCATTTATGCTAATACTATAGTAATGTTGGTGCTACAGTCTATTTACATTATTTTCAATGATTTATCAGTGACAAAGCATATTTTCATGCCGTCTTTTAAATAGGAAGGGAACAGAGGTCTGTATTGAATTGAAGTTAATAAAAAAAGTAAATTTTGCCTTTGCATCTTGTCCTGATTTTCTTTTACATGGTGAGTGCAACTTTATTAGTTCTTACTGACATTGACAGGCCATGTTCTGTATTCTGCATGACTGGTGTTTTGTAATTTTAACATTTACTACTACCTGTGCTAATGAGCTGAGCTCTGTAGTAGTCACATGGCCACAACTCTTTTTGCTATTCAGCTAGGAGTTGATTGAGTGGTTTTAGGAAGAAACAGACGCCGGGACATTTTCCCGATGATGCCGGCTGTTTCTTTTCTGCCATAGGCTGTCTCTCAGGTGCTGCTGATTACTCAGTAGTAAGCTGGAATGCAGACTCCACTTCATTGGTTACCCAGCCTTTAAAAACTGCATTGTCATCTGACCGGAGCTGGTTATAGCTTCCTGTTCAGTAGATTTTAGCTGTGCCCCTGATCAGTTCTTTCTTGATTTCTGGTATTTGACTTTGGCTTGACTTTTGATTGTGATGTTTTGTTTGGCATCCTCAGATCCTGGAGTGTCCTTGTGATTCTTGTGTCTCATTTCTTGAATTTAGATACGTTTCTGTTACTTTATCAGTTTTATTTATAGTATATCCATTTGTATTTCAGTGGTTGTTAGGGTTTTCATGCCATTGTACTCTGTAATTGCGCGCTGCGGAACCCTTGTGGCGCCATATAAATAAAGGATAATAATAATAATAATAATAATAATAATAATAATAAATAGTGTTGTTATTTTATTCTGTGTGATACTGTCACAGAAATTCTTGTCAGAGGTTTTTTGTTATTAATTGAAATAATTTTGAACTGTGTCCTGTATATCCATCTGGAATCACATTGACTCTTGAGAAGCCACTAATGTTAGCAGAGGACACCTGTTGGCAGGGGATGGTACCGGGATCCCAGTGAATTGGATGCCTGCAGTCATAAACCTGACAGCTGTATCCCAACGCTGAGGAACCTGACACTTACTAGGTGAGTATACTATCTCTAAGTGTGTGGTATGTTAGACAGAATAGACTTAGGACAGTGTCTAGGTCGACCACTATTGGTCCACAGTAAGTAGGTTGACATGTACTAGGTCGACATGAAAAAAGGTCGACATGAGGTTTTAAAAAAAAAATTGGTGTCATTGTCTTCGTAGTGTGACGGGGAACTGAAGTTAGTGCACCGTGTTCGCTCGCCATGCTTTGGGCAAGGTGCCTCGCTGCGCTCTGCAAAGGTTACCGTTCCCAATTGTAGTCCACTTGGATCGTAAAGTATAAAAAAAATTCAAAATATGAAAAACTCATGTCGACCTAGAGTCCCTGTCGACCTAGAAACCATGTCGACCTACTTAATGTAAACCAATAGTTGTCGACCTAGACACTGTCGACCTAGAGACTGGATCCCATATCTAATCCCCAAACCTCCTTACCCCCCCTCCTCCCGAAGCCTAACCCTAATCCTCCCTGGTGGTGAATAACCCTAACCGCTTGTTCTCGCAGCCTAACCCTAATACCTGCAACCCCTCCCCCTGCTGCCCAACCCTAACCCTTCTCCCACATCTTAAACCCCCCCTACCCACCCTTCACACCTCCGACCCCCCCCCCCCCCCCCCAAGCGGCTTACCTCTCCAGCCGGGACAGTGATCAATGTGGGGATCCCGGTGCTAGCAATCCAAGTAGTATAGGGATTCTGGAGTCAGTATTTCAACTGCCAGGTTCCCAGCTGCCCGGTTCCTGACTGGATCCCGTTGGCAGATCAACTCTTCTTTCATACTCTGTCAGTAGGCACACACTGGGAAGCTCTTCATGGCACGTCACTTTATAATAATCTGTTTTAGTTATCAGCAAACAGACATGACTGGTCTTACATGAACAACTACACTGCTACTGGAACATTCCATTACAACAGATTACATTTCTATAATACAGTATAAAACAAAAAAAAAAAAAGAAACTACCTGGCGCTAAAGTCCAATAATAGTAATTATAGTACTTACCTGTTTCAACTGCAGCTCTCAATAATGCTGTACTCAACCCTTCAAAACTCAAAAATCACTCCAATAAGAAAGATAAGATAGGTGTTTATTTAAAAAATATACATATATATTACACAGTATAATAAATAACAATAACACATATGCACCGGCTGGTATTATTCTAAATACAGGTTGAGTATCCCATATCCAAATATTCCGAAATACGGAATATTCCGAAATACGGACATTTTTGACTGAGAGTGAGATAGTGAAACCTTTGTTTTTTGATGGCTCAATGTACACAAACTTTGTTTAATACACATAGGTATTACAAATATTGTATTAAATAACCTTCAGGCTGTGTGTATAAGGTGTATATGAAACATAAATGAATTGTGTGAATGTACACACACTTTGTTTAATGCACAAAGTTATAAAAAATATTGGCTAAAATTACCTTCAGGCTGTGTGTATAAGGTGTCAATGTAACATAAATACATTCTGTGCTTAGATTTAGGTCCCATCATCATGATATCTCATTATGGTATGCAATTATTCCAAAATACGGAAAAATCCCATATCCAAAATACCTCTGGTCCCAAGCATTTTGGATAAGGGATACTCAACCTGTATAATAATTAAAACTTTCAAAATGTTTATCGAATAGCATCTTCTAGATGCCACTGAGTACTCAATCATAAGCTGTATGGCCTTTAAACAGCTGCTTTTCTCTATAGGTCAGATGTTATCTAAGCGCAAAACGTTCAATTGTACAGTCACTATTGGTTTTAGTTATCCTGCTTGAAGCCTAAATAGTTGTTAACCACAGCAATTGCAGTACAGGCTGAGTATCCGTTATCCAAAATGCTTGGGACCAGAAGTATTTTGGATATCGGATTTTTCCGTAGTTTGGAATAATTGCATACCATAGTGAGATATCATGGTGATAGGACCCAAGTCTAAGCACAGAATACCTTTATGTTTCATATACACCTTATACACACAGCCTGAAGGTCATTTTAGCCAATATTTTTAATAACTTTGTACATTAAATAAAGTGTGTGTACATTGAGCCATCAGAAAACAAAGGTTTCACTATCTCAGTCTCACTCCATAAATTCTGTATTTCGGAATATTTGGATATGGGATACCTAACCTGTAGTTTGTTAGTAAATAGCTTAGCTATCATAAACACAGTCACTTGTCGCAATGTTAAGCGTTCGTACGGTTAGTAGATTATATAATATTGGGATATTACCATTCCTGGCCAGGAGATGGTATGTTCATCAGTATGTCAGACCTTTGTTGGTAAACGATATCCACAGCTTTTTATGCTCCTTTCTCTGTGGGATTGTCGAACCTTATTATAAACAGGAAATCAGTTGCCCTCATGGCTGCTGGTGCAGTCCAGATATCACAGCCTTTTCTGGAGAATTTGCTTTGCCATTCTATGTCCCACAATGGAGATGGTGCAACAGGGAGGAGTTGATCGCAAGTAGCAACTTTTTGCTGCCCGTGCGATCAACTAGACGCCGCCTATGGGGGAGTGGATTTCTGCATAGCAGGGCTGCGAACGCTTGTGCAGCCCTGCTATGCAAAAATAGTTTCCTGTAAAAGACCAGGGTAAGCGTTACTTACCCTGTGCGATCGATCCAGTGATGCAGGTCCCGGAATTGACGTCAGCCATCCGCCCTCCAAACGCCTGGACACGCCTGCAGTGGACTCACCACTCCCCGAAAACGGTGCCTTCCTCCTGTCAATCTTCTTGCGGTCGCCGCTGCGACCGCTTTCTTCGCTAGCGGCATCGCTGCCTGGCGACGGCCGTCGCCGGGCAACAATGCGCCTGCACAATGCGGCCATCGCGCATGAGCAGTTCCAACCCAATCGCACGGCTGCGAAGAAGCGCAGCGTGCGATCGGGTCGGAATGACCCCCAATGTGTTCCAAATCCCAGCGCTATAATAACAGATGGAGCAGTGTAAATAGAGTCATTTCAGGTTATCAGCGGCTTCCTCAGAAATGCTCGTAGATGGGAAACTTGCAGGTGCTCTATTCTGACTGATCATGGCTTACAAATGATGTCATTTGAGTGGGTAGATCCACAAGAGTCTTGCACAGCTGCTGGGGTTACCTGATGATATGTCTTGCTCAATCCGCTCAGTCAGTTATGCACATTAGTGGACATACAGGGTGCCTTCACATAGAAAAGATGGCCTCTTTATAGCAAACAAGTCTCCTTAATGCTCCTTGTAAAATACAGTTGTCTGTGAAATTATTGATCCCTATGGCAACCACTTTTCCTCATTCACATTTTTACGAGATTTCAACTTAAAAGCTTCTAAAAACTTTTATGGAGTATTTTAAACATGTGTCGAATTGTAAGAACAGTTGTCATAGAGATCTGGTGGTTCAAAGTTAATGCACTCTTGTTACAATGATGCACACTGGACATAAAGGAGTATATTTATTAATTATTGGGTTTTAGGCATGATAATAATTTCTTATCATTGCTTATTGTGGTAATAAAAAATTAAGGATTGCTGGCATTAATTAAAAAAAAACATGGATGGACAATGGCCCTATTTGGAGGCAATCCCTGTGAAGTAAAGCGATCACTTATACGATCACTTTAGTTTGCCGCACTACCATGCATGTGTGGTAATCAAATCTCTCTCCCTGCAAAACTATGTGAAAAGTTATCTATTCAATCAACTGAGGCAAAGACTTATCTTGGCAACCCCTCCACCCGCACCCCCATAGATAGAAGTCACTCTCTACCAATATGAATACCAAATAATTCAGAGAACATCACAGTGAATGCCATATAATGCAGACAACATCACAGTAACAGCCATAAAATGCCCAGAACATCAAAGGGCATCAGAGAGCATCAGTGACTGCCATACAAGACGGACAGTAGTTTGATCACCTGACAATGTCACTGCCTCGTCAATAATTAACCCTTCCTCAAAAACTATTAACTACTTTGCATCATCGTAAAAACCCATTCAATGTAATTAGTATAATTAACCCCTTTACAATAATTACCTACATAACCCCTTTATTAATTATCCCCAACTTCAAATAATTCTGTACATTAACCCCTTACTTACCTACCTAAGGGATCTATGTACTTGGAGAGTGATAATGTGTAGAGAAATAAACTACCAGCCAATCAACTCCTAAATGCCATTTAGAATCCTAAACTCCTAAACTCTGTGTTTGAAAAATGACAGGAGCTGATTTTTTGGTTCCTTATCTCTGTCCACTTATCTCTCTCCATGTCTTAGTAAATAAACCCCTTTCTTCCATAAAACACCTTAATTGTAATTAACCCCATTAAATTATTAACCTCATGTCTCCTTATTCTAAAGCCCAGTACCCACGGGCCGATGCTGGAGAGATGTGTGCTGAGCGAACCGCTCAGCACACATCTCTCCTGCCGCTCAGCACAGCGCGATCTGTGCTGAGCGTGCGGGGGGAGACGGGGGGCCGCTCATTTCACCCAGCGGGTGAAGTGAGCGACCCGCTAGATTGGCCTGCATGCAGGCCAATCTAGCAGCAGCGATAGCGATGTGCGGGGACGCGCATCGCTATCGCCGAGGGGGCTACACACGGAGCGATCATGCCGATATTCTAAGCAATCTAGTCAGATTGCTTAGAATATCGCTCCGTGAGTACCCCCCTTTACAATTACCTAACATAATCTATACACCCCTTAAACCTTCACTTATCTGTTGGGCGATCTCTTCAATTGATCTCCTGTGCAGCCAGTGTGTTTAGGTAGTAGGAAGCAGCAGCCTACCAGGCAGGTCCCACCAAGGCTACTTCTGTCAGGGTAGTGCCTAGATTCCCTTTGCCGAAAGGACCTTGCCCATCAGGCACTGGGGCAACATCATCATCTAATGAAAACATAAACCTGTGGCGAGTAAAGCAAGCCACCAGGACCCACGAAGGTACAATGCAACCTTAATAACAAAAAAACTAGAAGAAACCTAGATTTAAAAAAAAATTAAAATGCTGTAAGGGCATGGATTCACTTCCGCCCTCACCAGACGTCACACCTGGGTCATTACAGTGAAGTTAAACTAGGCTCAACCCTGCTGTCAGTGAAAAGGAGGGTGATAGCAGTGGGATGGCAGCCGCAGGGAGATGCGGGTCCCGGCGATTGCCTGGTGACTGGGACATCGCGTCTTTCCCGGCTGCTAGGGCTGCTGGTCCCCACCCAGAACCTAGCAACAGGCTGATGCCTGGTGCAATGCTTCCTGGTTCCCACCCGGCGCCTAGCAACAGGTGGACACTGGGCGCTGGGGGCCGCTGGACACCTAGCAACAGGCTCACTGGAGGCAGTGTTCCCCATTGCTTAGTAATTTAAGTTAGTTACATGTAGCAGGCAGATGCACTGAATGATGTTTAAATAACCAGCAGGTTCCTGATTGGTGCAAGCACCATTTATATTAATTTCCTGGTCACTCCCAAACTGCTGGTTATAGTTCCTACTTCTTGGAGAAACTGCCGGTCCTGTGAGCTCCTATTTTGGATTTCCTTCTTGATTCAAACCCTGCGTTGATTCCAGTCTGTTTCTGTCTCAGGTGCTGTGTGGATTTTCCACACCAACTCTTTTCTTGTGCTATCTGAATCCTTCATTTATTCCTGCTACCATTTGTTATATCTTTCTGCCATACTGTACACACTCTGCCACTACAACGGCCATAACATTACATACCCTTCCACCATATCCCCTCATTTCTACAGCTTCCACTACATACATTAGCACCGCCCTTTTACTCATTCTCTGTACCAATACTAGACTAGTTTCCTTCATTTAGTCTCCTCTGCCGACTGATGGCTCTGGTTGTCTCGGGGGTAAGCTTGTCTGTCACCAGTGGCGTAAGTCCTGGTGGGCATCCCAGTACCGGTAGACGTATAAAGTCTTAAAGGAAAAGCAGCTCTTATAGGCAAGAAGACCTGCTGAGTGTTACTCGATGAGGTTTACACCCAGGCGTCCAGGGCTATCATCAGAAGATCGAACACGAGTCAAGTTCTTCATTACCGTCATGTCAAGGCTTTCATCTTCCAATCAGCTCTTCATAAGACTCCATCCAGATACATCACTTCATTCCTAACAGAGGGTCCATGTAGAAATGTGGGAGACAAGAGTTCTTCCATCGGTGACCCCGCTTCCCCCCTCCCACACACCTCGCTGAGCTCATGGCACTAGCACCTACTAGTTAGAAAGTAGAGCCAGTAAGATATCAGGCAGTGCATATACAGAGAGTAAAGAAATACAGGCAGAGGTTATGCTAAAAGAGGAGAAGCATTTAAAACAGTGCTGATAGTGTATGTGCAGCGAGAGTAGTGAGTGAAAGGCAAGAGTTGAGCAGAAAAGAAGGAGATAGACAGACAAGATCTGTGCAGTAAGTGTTGAAAAACAGTGATCAGAGGATGGGCTATGCTGAACTGTTAGTACACTGTTGCCATTAACACAATAGGCGCCAATTCAGCAACATGATATATTTGACCCCTCATCCTCACAATCCAGGCCACAAATGTATTTTTTAATGAAAAAACGAAAAAACATAAAAGTCAGGTAGTAGGCACTTCCACAGATTGCGTAACTAGTCATTCAACTCTCAATGGGCCTTATTCAGACCTGATCGTCCACTGCGTTTATGCAGATGTCTGCAATCAGATAGCCGCCGCCCATAGAGAGTGTGTACGCCATGCGAAAACTTAGTCAGACAGCGGACATCTGCAAATCCGTTCGCAACTCACTCACCATTGAATGATTTTTCCAGTCTGTGCAGTGTGTGCGTAGCCCAGGACTTACTCCTACAGTGTGTTACAAACAGGCTGATCGGGATCAGAGCTGAAGTCACACACCCACCTTGAAAGCGCTTGGGAACTCCTGCATTTTTCCTGACACTTTCCAAAAAACAGCCAGGTACCACCCCCAAAGGTCTGCTTCCTGTCAATCAACCTGAGTTCGCCTAGCAATAAAAAAAACCCCACAGGATGTGTTTGCTGTTTGGAGTCGCGCCTGTGCATTACGATCCGTATGCATGCGCGGTCATTCAATAATCGGCTACTGTGCGAATTCGCACAACAGCGATCAGGTCTGAATTAGGCCCAATGTTTCTTCTACAATTCAACCAGCCACCATGGCAATTAATGAGCCCTTTGAATACGCTTCACTACCTGGAACATGCAAAGCACACCTGTGACTTCACCATAAAATGTATTGTCGGAATCGTGCACTTAAGCGTTTAGAAAATTGTCATCTTTAGAAATATTTCAGCCAGTGATTTCCCAAAACAGCTGTGTTGCTGTCGAGGTAATACAGCGTAGCAATCAGCTCAAATTATACCACCAATTTGCAGTCATATAGGGCAGTTAAAGTGGAGAGAGATAAAGTACCAGCCAATCAGCTTCCAACTGCCATGTTACAGGCGGTGTTTGAAAAATGACAGTTAGGAGCCGGTTGGTTGGTAGCTTGTTTCTATCCACTTTATTTCTCTCCAAAGCTTAGTGCATCTCCCCCATACACACAGCTGACATCCTATTAAATGGCAAGCTCTTTGGAGAAGGGATTATTATTATGTAGCGCCAGCATTCACAGTGCACATGGGGCTCTATAATAAAGGTATAATAACATGAAGATTTATATTCCATAAGAATGTGTTCTTTCCAGTCTGTGCCTCCACTGAGAACCGTAAATATGTGACAGAACATGTGGTCTTAATGGAACCCATCTAATAGGCTGCATATTATAATCTTTTATGTCAGACTTCAACCACCTGATGGTGTACATAAACTGCGAGGCGATACACCCTGGGGTGTGTTTTCCTTCCTAATGAGGGGCATGTTTTTTGTTTTTTCTAACAAAGTATATGGCAACAGGAAGAAATTCAGCATTTGGGGAAATATTACAACGCTGGAAATATGAAATTGTCCTGCAAAATAAATGAATAATATAAAATCTGTTTTCCCTGTCCACCAAGCAGCTGTTCTCCAAATGACGGAAGCAGGGTGGGGGAGCAGATCCAGTGGCTGGTCTGGAACATGCATGTTGCTGTAAGAGAGGTGGATACAACATGCGCATTAGGCAATGATAAATAAAACCACATTGGAGATTACATGCTACACAGATCTATAAAAGGCAGCACTGAAGACATATGCAAATGAAGATTTCATTAAAAGAAACCAATTGCAAAATGGGCATGCTGACTGTACACACAAGATCTCCTATACACGTATATACACAGGTGCACCCTGTGCAGTGCACATTGGTGGTCATTCCGAGTTGTTCGCTAGCTGTTTTCGGTCGCTGCGCAGCGATCAGGCAAAAAAAAATGGCAATTCTGCGCATGCGTATGCCGCGCAATGTGCATGCGCGACGTACTTTCACAACAGCCAATGCAGTTTCACACAAGGTCTAGCGACGCTTTTTAATCGCACTGCTAGCCGCAGTGTGATTGACAGGAAGAGGGTGTTTCTGGGAGGTAACTGACCGTTTTCGGGGAGTGTGTGGAAAAACGTAGGCGTGTCAGATACAAAGGCAGGCGTGCCTGGGGAAACGCAGGTGTGGCTGGCCGAACGCAGGGCGTGTTTGTGATGTCAAAACAGGAACTAAATAGTCTGAAGTGATCGCAAGCTAGGAGTAGGTCTGGAGCTGCTCAGAAACGGCACAATCTTTTTTTGTAGCAGAGCTGCGATCCTTTTGTTCGCACTTCTGCAAAGCTAAGGTACACTCCCAGAGGGAGGCGGCTTAGCATTTGCACGGCTGCTAAAAGCAGTTAGCGAGCGAACAACTCGGAATGAGGGCCATTGGACCCTGCTGTAAGGGGCCCATTGTTGTAAGGGATCCGGTCTGAAAGTAGACACTGTCTAGTTCGACAATGTTTAGGTCGACCACTACAGGTCAACAGTCACTAGGTCAAAAGGGATGGAAGGTCGACAGGGTTTCTAGGTCAACATGTGCTAGGTCGACAGGTCAAAAGGTCGACATGAGTTTTTCACATTTTTTTTCTTTTTTTGAACTTTTCCATACTTAACGATCCACGTAGACAACGATTGGAATCTGTAATCTGTAATTCTTGCCCGAAGCATGGTGAGCGAAGCGAGCCATGCGAGGGGACACAGTGCACTAATTGGGGTTCCCGGTCACTCTACGAAGAAAATGACCCCCCCCCCACAAAAAAACAACAACCTCATGTCGACCTTTTGACCTAGCACATGTCGACCTAGAAACCCTGTCGCGACCTTCCATCCCTGTGAGTTCCCATAATTCTCCTCCAAGCCCTTAAATTCACATGTTGTTTAGTAAGCAGATCGCACATTCTATACCTGTAATGGGAAATGTGATTTGCTTAAATGTAAAAAGACTACCAGAGGAAGCCCTACTATAATAACGCCATCAGATGTCATTATACAGACCCCCCCCCCCCCCCCTCCCCAAGTCTCACTACTCCTGTTGAGCCTTTCTTGTACTTACCTGCATTTTATATGCAAGAGCAATGAAAAAAACATCCGCTTCAATGGCGAATTCGCAATCAAGGCCTGATTCTGATTTGTACGGTATTGCACAGCTGCAGGGAAGCGTTTGTGCAATACCATACACCTAACATGCCAATGCAGCAGGAGGTGTCTGTGGGAAATAGATGACTCCTGCATGCAGCTGCGATCCAAGTGCTGCATGGGCTCTCGGCCAGTCTTAAGTATTAAGCCGAAGCTTACTCGGTCAGGCCGCCAGAACTCCTCGGCTGCGTTCCAGGAAGTCTGTATCGCATACATTGCTCCCCATATGCCAAGGCATTTCAACCATGCTGTGGCTAAGGGGGGGGGGGATCATGCAGAAACCATTGTGCACATACGCAGTACAGGTCCTGCACATGCACAGTTCCCCTACTTCTACGTAAACAATCGGTTTTGCATATAAATCTGAATCAGGCCCTCAGTCAATCAGAAGTGTAGGTGACAATCGTTATCCGTGTGTATTTGCAACAGCGATCATCCACCTCAAATTGTTACATCTACTGATAGGCATAGTATAGCTGCTTTACACCTCAATGTGAGTTTGCCTTTGTTGACAAACCCTTCCCAATTCTACTTGGTCTACGCTAGTTTCCCTCTTCTCTCTCCTGTCCTGCCTCTCTCTAAAATGTGGTTTTGGCAAGAAAATTCCCCCTAACTTGTAATGAGGTCATGAAAATGACCCCTTGTGCTACTAAGATTGCGGCACAGGACAGAGCTCCAAAAAAAGCTCTGTCCCGGAGAATGCTCCGAAGCAAAGTGTTATAAGGGGTAAACATGGAATGAATTTTGTCTATTTTCTAAGCGCTTAGAAATTAAGCACAAATCGCTCCGTGTGTACGCCCCATAGCGATGCGCCGCTATCTCCAGCTCAGATCATTCAAGCATGCAGTATAAATCTAGTCTGAGCGCTTAGCAAGTGAGTTCAAACCGCCCGTGTGTACAGAAATGAATGATGAGCGATCTACGTCACCTGAACCACTCCCTGCCTCTCCCTGAGCTCTCCGCTTGTTATTCACACTGCGCACCATTCCAATGAGGAGCCTGAAGTGTGAAAAAGCGGAGTTTTATATAGTTTGGTAAGTACACTTTGCCACCACAGGTTTAATGTGCCATGGGGGGGAAGGCACAAATTGCCTACACTAAGGGGTACATTTGCTAAGCAGTGATAAGAGCGGAAAAGTGAGCCAGTGGAGAATTTGCCCCATCAACCAATCAGCAGCTCTGTTTAATTTTATAGTATGCAAATTATAGATGTTACTTCAGTTCTGATTGGTCGCCATGGGCAACTTCTCCACGGGCTCACTTCTCCGCTCTTATCATTGCTTAGTAAATGTCCCCCTCAGTGTAGGCGATTTGTGCCTCCCCCCTACCCCCCCCCCCAGTAGTGTTCCCCTAAATTGCTTAGCACAGATCACTTATGCACATCGCTACGTGTGTATGGGTGATCTAGACCAGTGATTTTCAACCTTTTTAAACTCGTGGCACACTAAACAAGATTTCAAAATTGCCAAGGCACACCATCGGTTGTTTTAATGCAACACACCTGCCCCCCAGTAATACCACACACCGCCACCCCCCCAAGTAATGCCCCATACATGCCCTCATATTTCCCAACATCAGCACCCCCACTTAGTAATTCCACACACATGCCCCAAATAGTAATTCCACACACCAGCTTCCCCCTTACCAGCTCCCCCCCCTTAGTAATTCCACACACCAGCTCCCCTTTACCAGCTCCCCCCTTAGTAATTCCACACACCAGCTCCCCTTTACCAGCTCCCCCCACTTAGTAATTCCACACACCAGCTTCCCCCTTACCAGCTCCCCCCCCCCCCCCTTAGTAATTCCACACACCAGTTCCCCCTTATAATATATAGCGGTGAGGAGTGCCTGGAACTCACCACGGATCAGCAAGCAGAGCAGCGTGTGAGTGGGCGGGCGCAGAGACAGCCGGACCGTGACCTATGGTGAGTCATAGGTCACGGTCCGGCTGACTCTGCGGAATGGATATGAACAGGATGCTGCAGGTCTGTGAGGCAGGCGGGCGGCGGCGTGCGGAGATCTGACAGTGAGAGCGGGTCCGTGCAGCGGGGGCGGGTAGCGCCAGTGACAGCTCTTAATGGCGGCAGTGAGCGGGTCCGTGCGGCGGGGCGGGTGACAGCTCTTACTGGCGGCAGTGATCGGGTCCGTGCGGCGGGCGGCGAGCGGCGGCACACTCAGCAACTGGTCGCGGCACACTAGTGTGCCGCGGCACACCAGTTGAAAAAGGCTGATCTAGACTCTGGGAAGTTCTAGGCAAATCGCCTACACTAAATCGCTTAGCACAAATCGCTTGCGCAAATCGCTCGGTGTGTATGCCCCTTTAGCTACCACTTACTCTTTGCTTCTGGGTTTGGCATAGTCACATACACTGCGCAGGTGCGGCTGTCGGATGACACATGCATTAGTGTGACCGCCAGAAAGGGATCTCTTTCTGGTAAATTTTGCAAAAAAGTAGCCGACAGAGCTTGGTAAATCTGACTTGTACAGCAGCCCAGGTCCATGGCACTTCCCAAAGAGTGGAATCTGCAGAGTATACTATGAGCCTATTATACTGTAAAAGGCCTTTGTGTGTGTTAATAATTAAATACTTCTTAGATGCTTTGTAGATATGCATGTACCACGTCATTTCCCCCGACATGGCCAATAGCAATGGGAATTGCACCATATATAGAACAGAGTTAATAGTTGTTTTTTAATTTCCACAAATCCTGATGCCCCCTCTCTTATCTTTCTGCCCCACTGGAACTATTGGGTGGCCCATTCACTCCATTCTACCGAAGAGAGCATGACAGAATTTATCAATTGCTTAGCTCCTACCCAATCCCTGCGCATATGGCATAAAGGACTGGGCATGCTTTGAGGAAGGGATCGGTATGAGATCCTGCCACCCGGGATGCCGAACGTCAGGATCCCAACATCGGCATCTCGAGCGGTGGAATGCCGGCAGGGGGGGCGAGCATACCTTGAGGAATGTAGGAGATGCATCAGCTTCCAAAAAAATAAGAGCCTTGAACTATTTAGGGTACCTATGCTGTTTTTGAAAGTAGAAGGAGCCTTTTCCATCAGTGGTGCATAAACTTTTCCCATTAATGTCAATCAATGATATTTCAAACCTCATACTGTGGATGGGCCACCAGTCAGATGTGCACAGTTCAATAGGGTTCTGTAATGGAAACTTAGAGAATAGATACTGTATGTGTGATCTTTACATTTGATGACAGATAAAACAGCCCCCAGTGCCAGTTCCATTTTTATTCCTGAAGCACAAAAGAGGTTGTATCTGCACACTGCTGGTGAATTTAACTCCGCTTAGTCACCCAAATTATATTGTGAAAAAATTGGGTTTTGATTCCTGGGGGTGCAGCCCTGATGCAACCAAATCAACTGGAATAAAGAGAGAAAGAGGGTAAGGGGTTGTCTAAATGGGCGCACAAATGTACAAGAAATTATGGGGGTCATTCCGAGTTGATCGCACGTAGCAACTTTTTGCTACCCGTGCGATCAACTAGATGCCGCCTATGGGGAAGTGGATTTTTTGCATAGCAAGGCTGCAAACGCTTGTGCAGCCGTGCTATGCAAAAACATTTTGTGCAGTTTCTGAGTAGCTTTCAAGTTATTCACCCGCTCCGATGTCTTCAGCCTGTCCGGTCCCGGAATTGACGTCAGACACCCACCCTGCAAACGCCTGCGTTGGACTTACCACTCCCAGAAAACGGTGAGTTGCCGCCCCGGAACACCTTCCTGCTGTCAATCTTCTTGCAATTGCGGCAGCGATCGCTTTCTTTATTTTTTTTGTCATTGCCCAGCGACGGCCGTTGCTGGGCAACGACCCGCCTGCGCACTGCGGCTGCCGCGCATGCGAAAAACAGCAGCACACAAATGAGTCAGAATGACCCCCTTTTTTTCAATTTCTAACGTAATAAAGGGGGCGATTCATTCCTGATCGCTGCTGGGCATTTTTGCACAGCGGGCAATCAGGTCCTAACTGCGTACGCGCGTCGGACAATAACAAAGGGCATCCCCGGTCAGTGACAGGATGATGCGAAAAATCAGATTGCATGGGCATTCGCAAGGTGATTGACAAGAGGAGGCCGTTTGTGGGTGGTAACTGACTGTTTACTGGGACTGTCAAGAAAAACGCAGGCGTGCCCAAGCGTTTTCAGGGAGGGTGTGTGACGTCAGCTCCGGCCCCGATCAGCCTGTTCTCATCGCACTGTAGGAGTATGTCCTGGGCTGCGCAGAGACTGCACACAGTGGATTTTTGCAGCTCGGCGTACACATGGGATCGCACACTTGCACAGCAAATTCACACTCCCCCTGGAGGTGGCGACTATATTATCGCAGGACAGCAAAGTTAGCAGCCCAGCAATCAGATCTGAATCACCCCCTAAGACTTAACATTTATTATTTATAATATCAAAATATCCCAATCTATGGGCAAATATAGTGAAATATAGAGGTTAAAAAGTGAAACTATTTAACAAACACACACAAATTATGTGAAAAAGTTAGAATAATGTGAAGAAAATAGATATTAAAAAGCAAGCTCCACTACTGAATCCTTTATATTAGTTATTATTGTACTGTAACCAGATGGGGTCATTCTGAAGGCTGCGGAAATCACTCTGATATTTAATACATGAGCAAGGTTGACCTCAACTTAATAGGCAGTATAATAATTGATTAAAATGTCATGGTATATGCCTTATATCGGCTTGCAATTGTTGTCTGTGTATCTAGGAAATCACCATGTATTAATGTTTATCTTGTCACTGTATGGTTATTAATAAAGTGCAATTTTCTCAATGATTGTATGTTCTTTCATTTGTTGATATACAGGTATTTGATATATTCTATTGTAATTTCATATAATCATGCTGTGGCCACAGCAAATGTATCAATGTCCTCAGCATATGATGTTAAGTAACTGTTAAGGCCAGTACTCACCGGCAGATCAGGGGAGAGATGTGTACTGAGCAAACCACTCAGCACACATCTCTCCTCCCGTTCAGCACAGCGCGATGTGTGCTGAGCGTGCGGGGGGGGGCGCGCACATTTTACCCAGCAGGTGAAATGAGCGACCTGCTAGATTGAGCCTGCCTTCAGGCCAATCTAGCAGCAGCGATAGCGACGCGCTGGGCCGCGCATCGCTATCGCTGTAAGGGGTACACACGGACAGATCTTGCTGAAAATCTAAGTAATCTAGTAAGATTGCTTAGATTATCGCTCCATGGCCCTCATTCCGAGTCGTTCGCTCGGTAATTTTCTTCGCATCGCAGCGTTTTTCTGCTTAGTACGCATGCGCAATGTTCGCACTGCGACTGCGCCAAGTAATTTTGCTAAGAAGATAGTTTTTTTACTCACGGCTTTTTCTTCGCTCCGGCGATCGTAATGTGATTGACAGGAAATGGGTGTTACTTGGCGGAAACACGGCGTTTTATGGGCGTGTGGATAAAAACGCTACCGTTTCCGGAAAAAACGCGGGAGTGGCTGAAGAAATGGGGGAGTGTCTGGGCGAACGCTGGGTGTGTTTGTGACGTCAAACCAGGAACGACAAGCACTGAACTGATCGCAGATGACGAGAAAGTATGAAGCTACTCAGAAACTGCTAAGACGTGTGCTAATCGCAAAATTGCGAATACTTCGTTCGCAATTTTAAGAAGCTAAGATACACTCCCAGTAGGCGGAGGCTTAGCGTGAGCAACTCTGCTAAATTCGCCTTGCGAGCGATCAACTCGGAATGAGGGCCCATGAGTACCCCCCTTTATTGTTAAAAAGCAACAATTGTTGCCAGCGATATTCCTACTGATACTGTAGTTCAATGACAAATCCTCTTTTATTTCACTTTACTAGATGACTCCAACTGATTTGATAAATCAGATTTAGGGGGATATTTACTAAAAAGTGATAAGATCGGAGAAGTGAGCCAGTGGAGAAGTTGCCCATGGCAACCAATCAGCACTCAAGTAACATCTATAATTTGCATACTATAAAATGATACAGAGCTGCTGATTAGTTGATGGGGCAGTTTCTCCATTGGCTCACTTCTCCGCTCTTATCACTGCTTAGTAAATGTCCCCCTTAGTATACAGATGTAAATAGCGTGTATATAATTAGGCCCAGATTTATCTAAATGGGGGCCGTACATTCTATCAAATAGACATTAATATCAATCAGAGGGTTTATTTAAAAGTCTATCAGAATCCTGTCTTCATTTATGATAAGGCGTTCAGCAATAATTACTATCACAGTCTGTGTGAAATATGCACATTACGTGTACGTTTAACCGTATAAACAGCTTTCACTGTATTTGCCCACAGATTGGGATATTTTTATATTATAAATAATAAAGGCTAAAGGGGGGATGTATTAAGCAGTGATAAAAGTGGAGAAGTGAGCCAGTGGAAAAGTTGCCCATAGCAACCAATCAGCTGCTCTGTATACTTTTACAGTATGCAAATTATAAATGTTATGTCAATGCTGATTGGTTGCCATGGGCAACTTCTCCACTTGCTCAATTCTCCACTTTTATCCCTGCTTAGTACATGCCCCCTAAGTCTTATTATGTTACAAATTTAAACAACATTTCTTGCACATTTGTGCGCCCATTTAGACAACCCCTTGCCCTCTTTCTCTCTTTATTACATTTTTACTCCTGCAACATCTGGTGAGACCCACTCTCGTGGCAGTTTGTTGCTTTGATGCTATGCAGCTGTAGGCAAGATCATTACCTCTAGGCCTGACTCCAATCCTAAAGGATCATGCAGCAAAGTGTTAATAATCGGTACTTTGCGCATGCTCTGGACCCATACTGTGCGGAGCTGCGAGTGTAGGCGCAGGACAGCATCAGGCTGTCAGTGATTGACAGCTCGGATCAGTAATGCATGTAGGAGGTGTGACGCCCCCTGCTAGTTTACCATGTTAGAGCTATCACTGCTGCTTCAATGTTAGCAGCAGCAAAAGCAACTCCAAGCACATCTGAACCAGGCCCTCTATGCAGCAGAACAATCGTTGGTTTTAGTCTCGCAGTTCACTTAAAGAACTTTAGTAGTTTTGAATCTGTCCCTATTATTTTTTGCCTTTCGTTTGGGTACAGTCACTTTCACCATACCTCCCAACTGTCCCACTATTTGGTCAGTGTCCCACGGGAGGATGGGGAGGTTGAGGAGCATTTAATCTCTGCAGCAGCTGTAAACAGAGCCGACCTTAGGCATAGGCAAACTAGGCAATTGCCTAGGGCATTTGGTATGCTTAGGGGCACCAGCAGCTGCTGCTGATTAAAATGATATGCGGCATGCCTATATTCTGTGTGTGACTGCGGCTGTATCTGCATACAAAATGCTACGTTGCAGTGTAGTCCTGGAAATCACTGTAATGTAGCATTTCATATGCAGATACAGACGCAGTCACACACAGAATATAGGCATGCTGCATATCATTTTAATCAGCAGAAGCTGCTTGTGCATCCTAGCCACATAGTAATGCAAATAAGATGCATTTTTATAAACAAAAGGCGCCTGACATTAGCAGAGCTGCCACTGACTCACGCTAGGCATCTCCTGTAGAACTAGCGGCGGTGCTAGGGGGCACCATCCAAAATCTTGCCTAGGGCATCATATTGGTTAGGGCCGGCTCTGGCTGTAAATAGTGCAGGGAGGTGAGCCAGGGGGCTGCCCATCTGCTCAGGGAGTACTGGGCATGCCCTCAAAATGCCCAAAACAGCGTTATGCTGTGAGGCCACACCTCTCCCAGCTGAGGCCATGCACCTTTTCCGGGTGTGCACGTGTCCTGACTTAGCGTCAGCGGTAGTTGAGAGGTATGCTGAATGGAACACTTGTTCTATGGGCCTAATTCAGACCTGATCGTAGCGGCAAATTTGTTAGCAGAAGCGCAAAATCATGGGGGTCATTCCGAGTTGATCGCAGCCAGCAACTTTTTGCTGCTGGTGCGATCAACTAATCCCCGCCTATGGGGGAGTGTATTTTAGCTTAGCAGGGCTGCGAACACTTGTGCAGCCCTGCTTAGCTAAAATAAGTTTTGTGTAAAACAAAACCAGCCCTGGACATAGTTACCCTGTGCGACGATCTCAGCGTTGATGGGGCCGGCTTTGACGTCACACCTCCGCCCTCCATTAGCCTGGACATGCCTAAATTTTACTTACCACTCCCCGAAAATGGCAGGAAACGGTAAGGTGACGCCCATGAACGCCCTCTTGCTGTCCATCTTCTTGCGGTCATCACTGCGACTGCTTTCATCGTTGTAAGCGTTGTTGCCTGGCGACCTCTGTCGCCGTGCAACAACGCACGTGTGCAATGCGCACGCTGCGAATGCGCATTCCAGACCTGTTCGCGCAGCAGCAAAGAACTGCTGCGAGCGAACGGGTTGGAATGACCCCCCATGTGCACTGCAGGTGTGGCAGATATAACATTTGCAGAGAGAGTTAGATTTGGGTGGGCTATATAGTTTCTGTGCAGGGTAAATACTGGCTGCTTTATTTTTAAACTGCAATTTAGATTTCAGTCTGAACACACCCCACCCAAATCTAACTCTCTCTGCACATGTGCACATATCTGCCCCCCCCCCTGCAGTGCACATGGTATTGCCCATCTGCTAACAAGTTTGCTGCTACAATTCGGTCGTACTTGCCTACTTTGCTGTCCCCTCCTACGGGAGTAGACAGCGTTGTAGGTGCCTAGGGGTGTTGCCGACGGCATGATGGGCTGTCCGGTGGGCGTGGTCAGTCAATGTGGGTTGATTACTGGGAAGTGGGCAGTCTGGGAGGCGTGGTATAACGATTGCGTCATTGTGACTCCGCCCCATGCTATACAGTGCCAAGAAAATAGGCGCTGTATAGTAGGGGGTGGAGTTCCAATGACGCAATTCAACCCGAAACGCATCATCAGATTCCCTCGGACCGCCCACTTGTTCCTGCTGTGGGCGGCCGAGGTGGGGTGCGGAGGGCCTAACAGGGAAAACGGGAGAGGGTGACCAGATTTTTGGGTGCCTCTCGGCCATTCCGGGAGGGTAGGCAAGTATGGATCAGGTCTGAGTTAGGCCCAATGTTTCCACACTTGTGACAAAAACAATCCTTGTCCTTAGGCCAACAGTGATCTGCATCATTGGAGGATTTGCCATAGTAAAAACTAGAGATGTGCACCGGAAATTTTTCGGGTTTTGGTTTTGGGTTCGGTTCCGTGGCCGTGTTTTGGGTTCGAACGCGTTTTGGCAAAACCTCACCGAATTTTTTTTGTCGGATTCGGGTGTGTTTTGGATTCGGGTGTTTTTTTCAAAAAAACCTAAAAAACAGCTTAAATCATAGAATTTGGGGGTCATTTTGATCCCAAAGTATTATTAACCTCAATAACCATAATTTCCACTCATTTTCAGTCTATTCTGAACACCTCACACCTCACAATATTATTTTTAGTCCTAAAATTTGCACCGAGGTCGCTGGATGACTAAGCTCAGCGACCCAAGTGGCCGACACAAACACCTGGCCCATCTAGGAGTGGCACTGCAGTGTCACGCAGGATGGCCCTTCCAAAAAACACCCCCCAAACAGCACATGACGCAAAGAAAAAAAGAGGCGCAATGAGGTAGCTGTGTGAGTAAGCTAAGCGACCCTAGTGGCCGACACAAACACCTGGCCCATCTAGGAGTGGCACTGCAGTGTCAGGCCGGATGGCCCTTTTAAAAAATACTCCCCAAACAGCACATGACGCAAAGAAGAAAAAAAAGAGGCGCAATGAGGTAGCTGTGTGACTAAGATAAGTGACCCTAGTGGCCGACACAAACACCTGGCCCATCTAGGAGTGGCACTGCAGTGTCACGCAGGATGGCCCTTCCAAACAAACACTCCCCAAACAGCACATGACGCAAAGAAAAATTAAAGAAAAAAGAGGTGCAAGATGGAATTGTCCTTGGGCCCTCCCACCCACCCTTATGTTGTATAAACAGGACATGCACACTTTAACCAACCCATCATTTCAGTGACAGGGTCTGCCACACGACTGTGACTGAAATGACGGGTTGGTTTGGACCCCCACCAAAAAAGAAGCAATTAATCTCTCCTTGCACAAACTGGCTCTACAGAGGCAAGATGTCCACCTCATCATCATCCTCCGATTCATCACCGTGTACATCTGTTAGGGTCTCCTGCCCTGTGCTGCCACGTCGTCATGGCAACCGGGAGACAAGTGCTAGTGGAGTAACCTGAGCGCAGCTGATACTCCGGTTCGGGTCTTTTGCTGTGCAGTGGTTATAGGCTCTGTGCACGGCAGGGGATCCGGTGCTGGTTTTTGTGCTCACAGTCTGTGAGGTCTGAGTGGGGCGTGGACAGCACCTGCTTTATAAGGCCTCTTTTCAGGGTAAGCAGATGCTGCTGAATCTTTGTTGGTTAGTCAGTTCATGAACGTTAGCCAGTACTGTGTAGCTTTGTATTTGTTTGTTGCTTACTGCAAATAGGCCTGGGAATTTGGTATTACACTCTGCCAATCCAGACCTAGCAGTAAGACTGGAGTCAGTCGTTTAGCTTGCTGGGGTTCTGTTACTACTCTGTGAACTTAGCAAGTTTGCGGCTGTATTCTAAGACTTGCCTGTCTAATCCTGTCTCACTGTGCTAGGTGTCAGGGGTCAGTTTAGTGGCAGTAAGCTAAAACCTGTGCACTGCAAGTGAGAATTTGGATTGTGGAGATTCTCCTTGTGTCTATCATTCCATCTCTGACCAAGGAGTTTACTGCCACACCCGTTGGTAACCCTTTAGGGTTTTGCTGTTGCCCTTAGCAACAGCATTTCGGGTACTCTACGTATTAAAACACAACATCTTGCTTTTTCCATCTTAGCAGTTCTAATACAAGGGAGATACCCAGTTCCTTAGCCTCTGGGCTTCTCTGTTCACTTTGTGTGTATTTTGTTACCCTATCACCTTCTGTGTACGTTATGTCATATCCCCCAGTTTGTCTGTGAGTCCATCTGTTTTGCATAACAGTTCAAACACCAGTACATTCCTGCAGACACTGGAGTGCATAACAGTTCTGACACCAGTACTTTCCTGCTGGCACTGGTGTGCATAACATATTCAGCAGCCTAATACTCCTGTTGAAATTTTGTGGGAATATGGAGCATACCCCTCAAAATACGTTGCAACAGGTGGTCGATCAGGTGCAGGTCCTGACTCGACAATTTAATGATTTGTCCATTAAAATGCACACCTCCCAGGCTGCTGGCGGAGCTCCCGCAGCAGCAGCACCTGCAGGGGTTAAGGAGCCGAAAGTAAATCTCCCGGATCGTTTTTCTGGAGATCGCTCGCAGTTCTTTTGTTTCAAGGAGAGCTGCAAGCTATACTTCCGGCTTAGGCCTCAGTCTTCTGGGTCGGAGATTCAGCGGGTGGGCATAGTGATTTCCTTGCTACAAGGAGACCCACAGGTCTGGGCATATGGGTTGCAGCCTGACTGTCCGTCGCTTAAAAGTGTTGATGCTTTTTTTACGGCACTGGGCATGTTGTATGATGACCCTGACAAGACGGCCTCAGCCGAGGCTCAGATTTCGATCCTTAAGCAAGGGCGCAGGCCAGTTGAGGTTTACTGTACGGAGTTTCGGAGGTTGGCCCATGATACCCAGTGGAATGACCCAGCCCTGAGACACCAGTACCGAAGAGGTCTTTCTAACCAGATAAAGGACCAACTGGTACAATATCCCTTGCCTGATAGCTTGGATCAGCTCATGCAGTTATCCATCCGGGTGGATAGACGGCTGAGAGAGCGTAGGCTTGAAAGGGAGACTGAGATTTCCTTCCTTCCCAAGGGAACCTCAGACTCTGAGGAATTTTCTGAGGAGCCTATGCAGATTGGGGCTACCCGCCTCTCCTCGCGTGAGAAGACGCGGAGGAGACAGCAGGGGTTGTGTTTGTACTGTGGGAATAAAGGTCATGTGGTAGTATCATGCCCAGAAAAGCCGGAAAACTTCAGGGCCTGAGGGTGATGGGAAATATCCTGTCAGGCCAGAAGTCAGAATTTCCCAAGAAGACTTTTATCATTCCGGTGACCTTGAAGATCCTCGGTCAAACTGTCAAGACTGAGGCCTTTGTGGACAGTGGGGCCGACGGGGTTTTTATGGACCGCCAATTCGCCCTGAAACACTCTGTACCCTTGGCATCGGAAATTGAGATTTGTGGGTTAAACGGGGAACCATTATCCCAAGGTAAAATTACCTCTTGCACTAGCCAGATTTCTTTGTTTATTGGAGCCACACACTCTGAAAAATTGTCCTTTTATGTGACTGTCTGTACTTTTGCCCCATTGGTGTTGGGGTTACCCTGGTTAAGGGCCCACAATCCTCAATTTGACTGGGTCTCTGGGGAGATTCTTAGTTGGGGTACTGATTGTTTCAGGAGTTGCTTGAGCCTTCCAGTCAGGCTCTCGCAGCTAAGTTTGCCAGGATTGCCAGGGTGTTATGCAGATTTTGCGGACGTGTTCTCCAAAAAAGTTGCAGAGGTACTACCTCCCCATCGCCCCTATGACTGTGCCATTGATTTGTTGCCAAATGCTAAGCTTCCCAAGAGCAGGTTGTACTCCCTGTCACGTCCTGAGACTCAGGCTATGGCAGAGTACATTCAGGAGAACTTGGCTAAGGGATTTATCAGACCTTCACAGTCTCCAGTTGGGTCGGGGTTCTTCTTCGTGGGTAAAAAGGACGGTTCGTTGCGACCCTGCATCGACTTCAGGGAATTGAACCGTATCACGATTAAAAACTCATACCCACTGCCTCTCATTTCGGTCTTGTTTGACCAGCTTCGTACTGCCACCATTTTTTCTAAGATTGACCTACGCGGTGCGTACAATCTAATCCGAATAAGAGAGGGGGATGAATGGAAGACTGCCTTTAATACCCACTCAGGGCATTATGAATATTTGGTGATGCCTTTTGGGCTCTGTAATGCCCCGGCAGTCTTCCAGGATTTCATGAATGATGTGCTCAGGGAATATTTGGATAGATTCTTAGTTGTATACTTAGATGACATCCTAATCTTCTCCCATTCCCTGGAGGAACATCGGAAGCATGTATGCTTAGTCCTCCAGAAACTCAGAGACCACCGGCTTGGGGCAAAGCTGGAGAAGTGCGAATTTGAAGTTCAGCAAATCGCATTTCTAGGATATATTATCTCCCCAGAAGGTTTCCAAATGGAGGGTTCCAAGGTACAGGCAGTCCTGGATTGGGTGCAGCACACTAGTTTGAAGGCGCTTCAGCGTTTCCTGGGCTTTGCGAATTTTTATAGACGATTTATCGCTGGATTTTCGTCTATAGTGGCGCCCTTGGTGGCACTCACTAAGAAAGGGGCGGATGTTGCTCACTGGTCTTGTGAGGCTAAAGCGGCTTTTGCCCGTCTCAAAAGGGCATTTGTTTCGGCCAAGGTGCTGCGACACCCAGATCCAGAGCGTCCTTTTGTGGTGGAGGTGGATGCCTCTGAGATGGGTATTGGGGCAGTGCTTTCTCAGATGGGAGTGTCTGATAATCGCCTTCATCCCTGTGCTTACTTTTCCCGTAAATTTTCGCCTGCCGAGATGAATTATGACGTGGGTAACCGGGAATTGTTGGCTATTAAGGATGCACTCGAGGAGTGGAGACACTGGCTTGAGGGGACTAAGTTTGTGGTCTCAATTCTCACTGACCATAAGAATCTGGCATATTTAGAGTCAGCGAAGCGTCTCAATGCCAGGCAGGCACGATGGGCTTTGTTTTTTGCTCGCTTTAATTTTTTGATAACATATCGCCCTGGGTCAAAAAACATCAAGGCTGATGCGCTCTCGCGGAGTTTTGCTCCAATCCAGGAGACCACCGAGGAGCCGTTGCCCATTGTTTCCCCATCATGTATTAAAGTGGGCATTACCCAGGACCTCTTATCATTAGTCCTTAGAGCACAGGAGCAGGCTCCTCCAGACCTTCCGGTAGGTCTTTTGTTTGTGCCTCCTAGGTTAAGACAGCGAGTGTTCCTGGAATTCCATGCCAAGAAGTCGGCAGGTCACCCGGGTATTGCCAGAACTCGGGAGTTGCTATCTAGGGCGGTGTGGTGGCCCTCGGTGGCTAAGGATGTGGATCAGTGGGTTCGGGCATGTGACATCTGTGCCCGAAATAAGACTCCTAGAGGGGTTCCTGTTGGCCCATTACATCCACTCTCTATCCCATCTAAGCCATGGACCCACATTTCAATGGATTTTGTGGTGGACTTGCCCAAATCCTCGGGGATGACAGCCATCTGGGTTGTCGTTGACAGGTTTTCGAAGATGGCGCACTTCGTTCCACTGGTTGGGCTGCCATCAGCCAGACGCCTGTCTGAATTATTTATGCTGCATGTTGTGCGTCTCCACGGGTTGCCACTTGATGTGGTCTCTGACCGCGGATCCCAGTTTGTGGCCAAATTCTGGAGGGCATTTTGTTCCGATCTCCAGATTTCTGTCAGCTTGTCGTCAGGCTACCATCCGCAGTCTAATGGGCAGACTGAAAGGGTGAACCAGTCCTTGGAGCAGTTCCTCAGGTGTTATGTCTCCAAGTGTCAGACTGACTGGGTTGCTCATCTGTCCATGGCGGAGTTTGCCTATAACAACGCGGCTCACTCTGCTACAGGGATCTCTCCCTTCCTTTGTGTGTATGGGCATCATCCTAAGGCCAATTCTTTTGACCCCGTGGACTCCACGCCTGGTGGTTCCTCTGTGGTTTCGGTCCTTAGAGGTATTTGGCGGAAAGTGAAGAAAGCCCTTGTGTCTGTGTCATTAGTGACCAAAAGGGTTTTTGATAAGCGGAAAAGACCCTGCAGCTTCAAATTAGGAGACTTCGTCTGGTTGTCTACCAAGAATTTGAAGTTGAGACAGCCATCTCATAAGTTAGGGCCCCGGTTCATCGGCCCTTATAAGATCACCAGGGTTATCAATCCGGTGGCATTTCAGTTAGATCTGCCCCGTTCTTTGGGTATCAATAAAACATTTCATTGTTCCCTTTTAAAACGGGCGATTAGTAATCCTTCTACCAGTGGAAGACCTTCCCCTCTTCTGATACGTGGCCAGAGGGAGTTTGTTGTTGAAAGGATTCTTGACTCCAAGGTGGTTCGGGGTCGGCTGTCATTTTTGGTGCACTGGAAGGGGTATGGCCCGGAGGAGCGGTCGTGGGTGCGCAGTTGTGATCTTTATGCCCCCAGACTGATACGCTCTTTCTTCTCGCAGTTCCCCGATAAACCCGGTGGTAGGGGTTCTTTGACCCCTCGTCAGAGGGGGGGTACTGTTAGGGTCTCCTGCCCTGTGCTGCCACGTCGTCATGGCAACCGGGAGACAAGTGCTAGTGGAGTAACCTGAGCGCAGCTGATACTCCGGTTCGGGTCTTTTGCTGTGCAGTGGTTATAGGCTCTGTGCACGGCAGGGGATCCGGTGCTGGTTTTTGTGCTCACAGTCTGTGAGGTCTGAGTGGGGCGTGGACAGCACCTGCTTTATAAGGCCTCTTTTCAGGGTAAGCAGATGCTGCTGAATCTTTGTTGGTTAGTCAGTTCATGAACGTTAGCCAGTACTGTGTAGCTTTGTATTTGTTTGTTGCTTACTGCAAATAGGCCTGGGAATTTGGTATTACACTCTGCCAATCCAGACCTAGCAGTAAGACTGGAGTCAGTCGTTTAGCTTGCTGGGGTTCTGTTACTACTCTGTGAACTTAGCAAGTTTGCGGCTGTATTCTAAGACTTGCCTGTCTAATCCTGTCTCACTGTGCTAGGTGTCAGGGGTCAGTTTAGTGGCAGTAAGCTAAAACCTGTGCACTGCAAGTGAGAATTTGGATTGTGGAGATTCTCCTTGTGTCTATCATTCCATCTCTGACCAAGGAGTTTACTGCCACACCCGTTGGTAACCCTTTAGGGTTTTGCTGTTGCCCTTAGCAACAGCATTTCGGGTACTCTACGTATTAAAACACAACATCTTGCTTTTTCCATCTTAGCAGTTCTAATACAAGGGAGATACCCTGTTCCTTAGCCTCTGGGCTTCTCTGTTCACTTTGTGTGTATTTTGTTACCCTATCACCTTCTGTGTACGTTATGTCATATCCCCCAGTTTGTCTGTGAGTCCATCTGTTTTGCATAACAGTTCAAACACCAGTACATTCCTGCAGACACTGGAGTGCATAACAGTTCTGACACCAGTACTTTCCTGCTGGCACTGGTGTGCATAACAACATCCTCCTCCTCACAGATTATCAATTAGTCCCCACTGGAATCCACCATTACAGCTCCCTGTGTACTTTGTGGAGGCAATTGCTGCTGGTGAATGTCTCCACGGAGGAATTGATTATAATTCATTTTAATGAACATCATCTTCTCCACATTTTCTGGAAGTAACCTCGTACGCCGATTGCTGACAAGGTGAGCGGCGGCACTAAACACTCTTTCGGAGTACACACTTGTGGGAGGGCAACTTAGGTAGAATAAAGCCAGTTTGTGCAAGGGCCTCCAAATTGCCTCTTTTTCCTGCCAGTATACGTACGGACTGTCTGACGTGCCTACTTGGATGCGGTCACTCATATAATCCTCCACCATTCTTTCAATGGTGAGAGAATCATATGCAGTGACAGTAGACGACATGTCCGTAATCGTTGGCAGGTCCTTCAGTCCGGACCAGATGTCAGCATCAGCAGTCGCTCCAGACTGCCCTGCATCACCGCCAGCGGGTGGGCTCGGAATTCTGAGCCTTTTCCTCGCACCCCCAGTTGCGGGAGAATGTGAAGGAGGAGATGTTGACAGGTCGCGTTCCGCTTGACTTGACAATTTTCTCACCAGCAGTTCTTTGAACCCCTGCAGACTTGTGTCTGCCGGAAAGAGAGATCCAAGGTAGGTTTTAAATCTAGGATCGAGCACGGTGGCCAAAATGTAGTGCTCTGATTTCAACAGATTGACCACCCGTGAATCCTTGTTAAGCGAATTAAGGGCTCCATCCACAAGTCCCACATGCCTAGCGGAATCGCTCAGTGTTAGCTCCTCCTTCAATGTCTCCAGCTTCTTCTGCAAAAGCCTGATGAGGGGAATGACCTGACTCAGGCTGGCAGTGTCTGAACTGACTTCACGTGTGGCAAGTTCAAAAGGTTGCAGAACCTTGCACAACGTTGAAATCATTCTCCACTGCGTTTGAGACAGGTGCATTCCACCTCCTATATCGTGGTCAGTTGTATAGGCTTGAATGGCCTTTTGCTGCTCCTCCAACCTCTGAAGCATATAGAGGGTTGAATTCCACCTCGTTACCACTTCTTGCTTCAGATGATGGCAGGGCAGGTTCAGGCGTTTTTGGTGTTGCTCCAGTCTTCTGTACGTGGTGCCTGTACGCCGAAAGTGTCCCACAATTCTTCTGGCCACCGACAGCATCTCTTGCACGCCCCTGTCGTTTTTTAAATAATTCTGCACCACCAAATTCAAGGTATGTGCAAAACATGGGACGTGCTGGAATTTGCCCATATTTAATGCACACACAATATTGCTGGCGTTGTCCGATGCCACAAATCCACAGGAGAGTCCAATTGGGGTAAGCCATTCTGCGATGATCTTCCTCAGTTGCCGTAAGAGGTTTTCAGCTGTGTGGGTATTCTGGAAAGCGGTGATACAAAGCGTAGCCTGCCTAGGAAAGAGTTGGCGTTTGCGAGATGCTGCTACTGGTGCCGCCGCTGCTGTTCTTGCGGCGGGAGTCAATACATCTACCCAGTGGGCTGTCACAGTCATATAGTCCTGAGTCTGCCCTGCTCCACTTGTCCACATGTCCGTGGTTAAGTGGACATTGGGTACAACTGCATTTTTTAGGACACTGGTGAGTCTTTTTCTGAGGTCTGTGTACATTTTCGGTATCGCCTGCCTAGAGAAATGGAACCTAGATGGTATTTGGTACCGGGGACACAGTACCTCAAACAAGTCTATAGTTGGCTCTGCAGTAATGATGGATACCGGAACCACGTTTCTCACCGCCCAGGATGCCAAGGCCTCAGTTATCCGCTTTGCAGCAGGATGACTGCTGTGATATTTCATCTTCCTCGCAAAGGACTGTTGGACAGTCAATTGCTTGGTGGAAGTAGTAAAAGTGGTCTTACGACTTCCCCTCTGGGATGACCATCGACTCCCAGCAGCAACAACAGCAGCGCCAGCAGCAGTAGGCGTTACACTCAAGGATGCATCGGAGGAATCCTAGGCAGGAGAGGACTCGTCAGAATTGCCAGTGACATGGCCTTCAGGACTATTGGCATTCCTGGGGAAGGAGGAAATTGACACTGAGGGAGTTGGTGGGGTGGTTTGCGTGAGCTTGGTTACAAGAGGAAGGGATTTACTGGTCAGTGGACTGCTTCCGCTGTCGCCCAAAGTTTTTGAACTTGTCACTGACTTATGATGAATGCGCTGCAGGTGACGTATAAGGGAGGATGTTCCGAGGTGGTTAACGTCCTTACCCCTACTTATTACAGCTTGACAAAGGCAACACACGGCTTGACACCTGTTGTCCGCATTTCTGTTGAAATACTTCCACACCGAAGAGCTGATTTTTTTGGTATTTTGACCAGGCATGTTAATGGCCATATTCCTCCCACGGACAACAGGTGTCTCCCCGGGTGCCTGACTTAAACAAACCACCTCACCATCAGAATCCTCCTTGTCAATTTCCTCCCCAGCGCCAGCAACACCCATATCCTCCTCATCCTGGTGTACTTCAACACTGACATCTTCAATCTGACTATCAGGAACTGGACTGCGGGTGCTCCTTCCAGCACTTGCAGGGGGCGTGCAAATGGTGGAAGGCGCATGCTCTTCACGTCCAGTGTTGGTAAGGTCAGGCATCGCAACCGACACAATTGGACTCTCCTTGTGGATTTGTGATTTCGAAGAACGCACAGTTCTTTGCTGTGCTTTTGCCAGCTTAAGTCTTTTCATTTTTCTAGCGAGAGGCTGAGTGCTTCCATCCTCATGTGAAGCTGAACTACTAGCCATGAACATAGGCCAGGGCCTCAGCCGTTCCTTGCCACTCCGTGTGGTAAATGGCATATTGGCAAGTTTACGCTTCTCCTCCGACGATTTTATTTTAGATTTTTGAGTCCTTTTTTTACTGATATTTTGTGTTTTGGATTTTACATGCTCTGTACTATGACATTGGGCATCGGCCTTGGCAGACGACGTTGATGGAATTTCATCGTCTCGGCCATGACTAGTGGCAGCAGCTTCAGCACGAGGTGGAAGTGGATCTTGATCTTTCCCTATTTTTGGAACCTCAACATTTTTGTTCTCCATATTTTAATAGGCACAACTAAAAGGCACCTCAGGTAAACAATGGAGATGGATGGATACTAGTATACTTATGGATGACGAGTGACTGACGACACAGAGGTAGCTACAGCCGTGGACTACCGTACTGCGTCTGCTAGTATAGAGATGATAATGATGTAAAAAAATATATATATATCCCTACTGCAGGTATATATAATATAATGACGGACCTGCTGGACACTGTCAGCAGACTCCTAAACTACTAGTATGAAGAAGATAGAAAAAAAAAACCCACCACAGGTAGGTATACAATTATGGACGAGCACTGACGACACAGAGGTAGCTACAGCCGTGGACTACCGTACTGCGTCTGCTAGTATAGAGATGATAATGATATAAAAAATATATATATATCACTACTGCAGGTATATATAATATAATGACGGACCTGCTGGACACTGTCAACAGACTCCTAAACTACTAGTATGAAGAAGATAGAAAAAAAAAAACCACCACAGGTAGGTATACAATTTAGAGATGAGCGGGTTCGGTTCCTCGGAATCCGAACCCCCCCAAACTTCAGCCTTTTTACACGGGTCCGAGGCAGACTCGGATCTTCCCGCCTTGCTCGGCTAACCCGAGCGCGCCCGAACGTCATCATCCCGCTGTCGGATTCTCGCGAGGCTCGTATTCTATCGCGAGACTCGGATTCTATATAAGGAGCCGTGCGTCGCCGCCAGTTTCACACGTGCATTGAGATTGATAGGGAGAGGACGTGGCTGGCGTCCTCTCCGTTAGAATAGATAGAGACACTTGAGTTGATTACTTAGTAATTTTGGGGAGCATTAGGAGTACTCAGAGTGCAGAGTTTTGCTGATAGTTACTAGTGACTGACCACCACCAGTTTTATTTATTATTTAATATAATCCGTTCTCTGCCTGAAAAAAAACGATACACAGTCACATACCACATCTGTGCTCAGCCTCAGTGTGCTGCATGATAATATCATCTATATGTATATCTGACTGTGCTGAGTGTTCACTGCTCACACAGCTGAATTGTGGGGGAGACTGGGGTGCAGTTATAGCAGGAGTACAGTGCACACTTTTGCTGCCAGTGTGACTGACCAGTGACCACCAGTATATTGTCTGCCTGAAAAAGTTAAACACTCCTGTGGTGTTTTTTTTTTTTATTCTATAAACGCATTCTGCTGACAGTGTCCAGCAGGTCCGTCATTCATTATATTATATAAATATTTACCTGCAGTAGTGTTATATTTTTTTTGTTCATCTCTATCATCTTTATCATCTCTATATTAGCAGACGCAGTACGGTAGTCCACGGCTGTGGCTACCTCTGTGTCGTCAGTGCTCGTCCATAATTGTATTAGAGATGTGCACCGGAAATTTTTCGGGTTTTGTGTTTTGGTTTTGGGTTCGGTTCCGTGGCCGTGTTTTGGGTTCGAACGCGTTTTGGCAAAACCTCACCGAATTTTTTTTGTCGGATTCGGGTGTGTTTTGGATCCGGGTGTTTTTTTCAAAAAACACTAAAAAACAGATTAAATCATAGAATTTGGGGGTCATTTTGATCCCAAAGTATTATTAACCTCAATAACCATAATTTCCACTCATTTTCAGTCTATTCTGAACACCTCACAATATTATTTTTAGTCCTAAAATTTGCACCGAGGTCGCTGGATGACTAAGCTCAGCGACCCAAGTGGCCGACACAAACACCTGGCCCATCTAGGAGTGGCACTGCAGAGTGACGCAGGATGGCCCTTCCAAAAAACACTCCCCAAACAGCACATGACGCAAAGAAGAAAAAAAAGAGGCGCAATGAGGTAGCTGTGTGACTAAGATAAGTGACCCTAGTGGCCGACACAAACACCTGGCCCATCTAGGAGTGGCACTGCAGTGTCACGCAGGATGGCCCTTCCAAAAAACACTCCCCAAACAGCACATGACGCAAAGAAAATGAAAGAAAAAAGAGGTGCAAGATGGAATTGTCCTTGGGCCCTCCCACCCACCCTTATGTTGTATAAACAGGACATGCACACTTTAACCAACCCATCATTTCAGTGACAGGGTCTGCCACACGACTGTGACTGAAATGACGGGTTGGTTTGGACCCCCACCAAAAAAGAAGCAATTAATCTCTCCTTGCACAAACTGGCTCTACAGAGGCAAGATGTCCACCTCATCATCATCCTCCGATTCATCACCGTGTACATCCCCCTCCTCACAGATTATCAATTCGTCCCCACTGGAATCCACCATCACAGCTCCCTGTGTACTTTGTGGAGGCAATTGCTGCTGGTGAATGTCTCCACGGAGGAATTGATTATAATTAATTTTAATGAACATCATCTTCTCCACATTTTCTGGAAGTAACCTCGTACGCCGATTGCTGACAAGGTGAGCGGCGGCACTTAACACTCTTTCGGAGTACACACTGTGGGAGGGCAACTTAGGTAGAATAAAGCCAGTTTGTGCAAGGGCCTCCAAATTGCCTCTTTTTCCTGCCAGTATACGTACGGACTGTCTGACGTGCCTACTTAGATGCGGTCACTCGTATAATCCTCCACCATTCTTTCAATGGTGAGAGAATCATATGCAGTGACAGTAGACGACATGTCCGTAATCGTTGGCAGGTCCTTCAGTCCGGACCAGATGTCAGCATCAGCAGTCGCTCCAGACTGCCCTGCATCACCGCCAGCGGGTGGGCTCGGAATTCTGAGCCTTTTCCTCGCACCCCCAGTTGCGGGAGAATGTGAAGGAGGAGATGTTGACAGGTCGCGTTCCGCTTGACTTGACAATTTTCTCACCAGCAGTTCTTTGAACCCCTGCAGACTTGTGTCTGCCGGAAAGAGAGATCCAAGGTAGGTTTTAAATCTAGGATCGAGCACGGTGGCCAAAATGTAGTGCTCTGATTTCAACAGATTGACCACCCGTGAATCCTTGTTAAGCGAATTAAGGGCTCTATCCACAAGTCCCACATGCCTAGCGGAATCGCTCAGTGTTAGCTCCTCCTTCAATGTCTCCAGCTTCTTCTGCAAAAGCCTGATGAGGGGAATGACCTGACTCAGGCTGGCAGTGTCTGAACTGACTTCACGTGTGGCAAGTTCAAAAGGTTGCAGAACCTTGCACAACGTTGAAATCATTCTCCACTGCGCTTGAGACAGGTGCATTCCACCTCCTATATCGTGCTCAGTTGTATAGGCTTGAATGGCCTTTTGCTGCTCCTCCAACCTCTGAAGCATATAGAGGGTTGAATTCCACCTCGTTACCACTTCTTGCTTCAGATGATGGCAGGGCAGGTTCAGGCGTTTTTGGTGTTGCTCCAGTCTTCTGTACGTGGTGCCTGTACGCCGAAAGTGTCCCGCAATTCTTCTGGCCACCGACAGCATCTCTTGCACGCCCCTGTCGTTTTTTAAATAATTCTGCACCACCAAATTCAAGGTATGTGCAAAACATGGGACGTGCTGGAATTTGCCCATATTTAATGCACACACAATATTGCTGGCGTTGTCCGATGCCACAAATCCACAGGAGAGTCCAATTGGGGTAAGCCATTCTGCGATGATCTTCCTCAGTTGCCGTAAGAGGCTTTCAGCTGTGTGCGTATTCTGGAAAGCGGTGATACAAAGCGTAGCCTGCCTAGGAAAGAGTTGGCGTTTGCGAAATGCTGCTACTGGTGCCGCCGCTGCTGTTCTTGCGGCGGGAGTCAATACATCTACCCAGTGGGCTGTCACAGTCATATAGTCCTGAGTCTGCCCTGCTCCACTTGTCCACATGTCCGTGGTTAAGTGGACATTGGGTACAACTGCATTTTTTAGGACACTGGTGAGTCTTTTTCTGAGGTCTGTGTACATTTTCGGTATCGCCTGCCTAGAGAAATGGAACCTAGATGGTATTTGGTACCGGGGACACAGTACCTCAAACAAGTCTATAGTTGGCTCTGCAGTAATGATGGATACCGGAACCACGTTTCTCACCGCCCAGGATGCCAAGGCCTCAGTTATCCGCTTTGCAGCAGGATGACTGCTGTGATATTTCATCTTCCTCGCAAAGGACTGTTGGACAGTCAATTGCTTGGTGGAAGTAGTAAAAGTGGTCTTACGACTTCCCCTCTGGGATGACCATCGACTCCCAGCAGCAACAACAGCAGCGCCAGCAGCAGTAGGCGTTACACTCAAGGATGCATCGGAGGAATCCCAGGCAGGAGAGGACTCGTCAGAATTGCCAGTGACATGGCCTTCAGGACTATTGGCATTCCTGGGGAAGGAGGAAATTGACACTGAGGGAGTTGGTGGGGTGGTTTGCGTGAGCTTGGTTACAAGAGGAAGGGATTTACTGGTCAGTGGACTGCTTCCGCTGTCGCCCAAAGTTTTTGAACTTGTCACTGACTTATGATGAATGCGCTGCAGGTGACGTATAAGGGAGGATGTTCCGAGGTGGTTAACGTCCTTACCCCTACTTATTACAGCTTGACAAAGGCAACACACAGCTTGACACCTGTTGTCCGCATTTCTGTTGAAATACTTCCACACCGAAGAGCTGATTTTTTTGGTATTTTCACCAGGCATGTCAATGGCCATATTCCTCCCACGGACAACAGGTGTCTCCCCGGGTGCCTGACTTAAACAAACCACCTCACCATCAGAATCCTCCTTGTCAATTTCCTCCCCAGCGCCAGCAACACCCATATCCTCCTCATCCTGGTGTACTTCAACACTGACATCTTCAATCTGACTATCAGGAACTGGACTGCGGGTGCTCCTTCCAGCACTTGCAGGGGGCGTGCAAATGGTGGAAGGCGCATGCTCTTCACGTCCAGTGTTGGGAAGGTCAGGCATCGCAACCGACACAATTGGACTCTCCTTGTGGATTTGTGATTTCGAAGAACGCACAGTTCTTTGCTGTGCTTTTGCCAGCTTAAGTCTTTTCATTTTTCTAGCGAGAGGCTGAGTGCTTCCATCCTCATGTGAAGCTGAACCACTAGCCATGAACATAGGCCAGGGCCTCAGCCTGTTATGATTCCAGCACTCCTGACCAGAGGAGATTTTATGACTAGGACCAGAGCGATGGAATGGAATGCAGGTAACGGGAGCAGGAAAGACTAGTTGCCCCTGGCGCCCTAACTCTATTGTTTCACCCGTGCTATCGGAAATCCCCTGCGAGACTATGGTTTCTTGAGCCCCTGGCAGCCACGTTTGAAGGGCGGATTATGTCTGCCCAACTCCGGTGCCCCCCGGTCTTAGTGAGAGACAAAGGGAAATCCGAGGCAGGATGATAACAAGAGGACCTCTGACTGACAACAGGCCAGGGGCAACAAGCTAACTAACAAAACTTGAAGTATGTGCGGAAACCCGCCAGGGAAAAGGACAACCAAAATCCACTTGTCCAATACTCCTACTCAGCACCGCTGGATACCAGAGTGGACCTGTGGAAGCGGAACCCTCCGCGAAATGCTCCAAAACACAAATAATAAATAATAATGCGGACAAGCCGCAACACACGGCAAAGCCGTGACTCACGAACACCACTGGATGTTATACGGTGATTAGTCAGGACTCCAGGAATAAGATGACAACTTCCGAGTTCAGGACTTCCGAATACTGGAATGACCGGATACAGCAAGACTGGAAACAGACTCTCAGCAAACAGAGACAGCATGCAGGAAGCTATTACCGGCGTCTGTGAGAAGTCCTGAGAGTGCATATGAACAGGAGTCCTCCAATCCGGTGCTGACAGGGCTAATTACCTACATGCCGTGCAGCTGCCTTGCTGCACGGCCAGGAAACAGGTGTAGACTCATTAAACCCTGGACCCAGCAACGGGGAACGCGGTCCGTCAGTGGCGTCCCCGTTGCTAGGGTCCGTGCGGCTCAGTGCGCCCGGCATCCAGCGTTGCCAGGGAGCCGGCGGCTGTCTGCGTACGGCGTCCCTGGTTGCTAGGCGCCGGCCCGCACCGACGAGCGGACCCCGGCGCCTAACAGTACCCCCCCCTTGAGGAGGGGTCAAGGAACCCCTAAAGCCAGGCTTCCCAGGAAATTCCCGAAAAAATGCCCTCTTGAGCCTTGGGGCATGAAGATCCTTATCCAGGACCCAGGACCTTTCCTCTGGACCATAACCTCTCCAGTGAACCAGAAAATAAAGCCGGCCCCTGGACAACTTGGAATCGAGAACCTTCTCCACCAGGAACTCCTGTTGTCCCTGTACATCCACTGGAGATCTTCCGAGGAAATTTACTGGAAGAAATGTATAGCTTCAACAGGGAGCAATGAAACGTATTACCAATCCGAAGAGATTTTGGTAAACGTAACCGGAAAGCAACTGGGTTAACTTTTTTAATGATATGAAATGGTCCAATAAATTTGGGTCCCAACCTAGCTGAAGATTGTCGAAGTCTAATGTTACGAGTCGACAACCATACCCTATCTCCCACCTTAAAATTGCAAGGACGTCGGAGCCGGTCAGAAAATTTTTTCTCTCGAAAGGCCGCTTTTCTGAGAGCAAGGTGCACTTTTTTCCAAATGGCTCTGAGATGGGAGGTTAAGGTTAGTGAGGAAACTGAGGAATGTTGAAAAAAAAAATTAGCTCTGGGGTGAAAACCAAAAACTGAAAAGAATGGAGACACGTTGGTGGAGGAATGACAAGAATTATTGTAAGCAAACTCCGCCAATGGAAGAAACTCGGACCAATCATTCTGGAGTTTGGCTGAGTACAAACGCAAATACTGTTTCAATGATTGGTTAACTCGCTCGGTTTGCCCGTTGGACTGTGGGTGGTAACCGGATGTTAATGACAATCTCATCTTTAATGAAGCACAAAAACACTTCCAGAATTGTGCAATGAATTGTGGACCCCGATCAGAAACAATATCAGTGGGCAACCCATGAAGTCTGAAAACATGGCGGAGAAACAAAACTGCCAATCCTTGGGCAGATGGCAGCCTGGGAAGGGCAATGAAATGAGCCATCTTGCTAAAACGGTCCACTACCACCCAAATGACTCTGCATCCAGCTGAAAGGGGAAGGTCCACCACAAAATCCATGGAAATATGAGACCATGGCCTGAGAGGGACATTTAAGGGCATAAGTTGCCCGATAGGCAAGGAACGGGGAACCTTATGCTGTGCACAAACCTGACATGAAGAAACAAACTCCTTAACGTCTTTAGAAAGACCAGGCCACCATACTGAGCGGGAGACTAACTCCAATGTCTTAGAGATCCCTGGATGCCCGGAAACTTTGTTATCATGGAACTCAGTCAAAACAGTAGCTCTCAAGAACTCAGGGACGTAAAGACGACCAGCAGGAGTATTTCCAGGAGCTTGGTGTTGAAGCTGTTTTAACTGGGTAAATAAATCTTGTGTGAGGCCTGCCCAAATGACTGAAGATGGAAGTATGGGAGTAACAGGACTGTTATCATGAACCGGAAGAAAACTGCGTAACAGAGCATCTGCCTTGGTATTCTTGGAACCTGGCCTGAAAGTTATAATAAATTTGAAACGGGTAAAGAACAAAGCCCAACGAGCCTGCCGGGCATTCAGCCGCTTAGCTGATTCGATGTATTGCAGATTCTTATGGTCAGTCAATGCTGAAATGGTATGTGTTGCTCCCTCCAGCCAATGCCTCCACTCCTCGAAAGCCCATTTTATTGCCAGTAATTCCCGGTTACCAACGTCATAGTTGGATTCAGCGGAGGAGAATTTCCTGGACATAAAGGCACAAGGATGTAGTTCCAGAGACTCTGGATCCTTTTGAGATAGTATAGCCCCTACTCCAACCTCCGAGGCATCAACCTCTACAACGAAGGGCAATCCTGGATTGGGATGTCTGAGGACTGGAGCCGAGACAAAAGCTTGTTTCAAGGCCTGAAAGGACAACTCCGCTTCACGCGACCAGTTGGTAGGATCCGCTCCTTTCTTTGTCAGGGCCACAATGGGAGCAACCAGGTCGGAAAAAGAATGAATGAACCTCCTGTAATAATTCGCAAACCCTAAAAAGCGCTGAATTGCTTTTAAATTGGTGGGTTGCGCCCAACTAAGGATGGCCTGGAGCTTCTTTGGTTCCATGAAAAATCCCCGAGGGGAAATAATGTACCCTAAAAAAGATACCTCCGTGACATGAAACTCACATTTTTCCAGTTTGGTATATAGATGATTCTCACGTAACTTTTGAAGAACCTGACGCACCTGGGTAACATGTTGTTCAATAGAGTCAGAATAAATCAGGATGTCGTCTAAGTAAACGACCACGAATTTCCCTAGGAAGTCACGGAGCACATCGTTAATGAGGTCCTGGAAAACTGCTGGAGCGTTAGACAAGCCGAACGGCATCACTAGGTACTCGTAGTGACCCGACTGAGTACTGAAGGCTGTCTTCCACTCATCTCCGGACCTGATTCGGATGAGGTTATACGCTCCTCTTAGGTCAATTTTGGAAAAAATCACAGCCGAACGCAGCTGATCAAAGAGGACAGAAATCAGCGGCAGAGGATAAGTATTTTTAACTGAGATTTTATTTAGGGCTCTATAGTCAATGCAAGGTCTGAGCGAGCCATCCTTTTTCTCCACAAAGAAGAAGCCAGCACTTAAAGGAGATTTAGATGGCCTAATAAATCCTTTCCCTAGGCTCTCTTTAACATAGTCATTCATGGCCGCAGTTTCTGGCCCGGATAAAGCATATAACCTTCCCTTTGGCAATGCGGCACCAGGAATTAGCTCAATGGCGCAATCATAAGGCCGATGGGGAGGCAGAATGTCTGCATTGCCCTTGGAGAACACATCAGCAAACTTCTGGTACTCCACGGGAATGAGTTCAGGAATGGCAGCAGCTATTCTGACTGGAAACGAAATACATTCCTTATCACAGAAGGCACCCCATTGAGAAATCTCCCCTGACCGCCAATCAATGGTGGGATTGTGAAAGGCCAGCCAAGGGTGACCCAGAACTACTGGAACTGCTGGGCAATGGGTAAGGAAGAACTCGATTTTTTCAGAATGAAGAGCTCCTACCGTAAGTAGTACAGAGGGTGTACAGAGGGAAATAACCCCATTGGACAGTGGACTCCCATCTAAGCCATGCATGGTGACACACCTACCCAAAGATAACTGAGGAATGCCTAAGGCCTTAGCCCAAGTTAAATCCATAAAGTTTCCTGCGGCTCCACTGTCGACAAAAGCCGACACCGAGGAACTGAGGCTGCCAAAGGAAACCTTAGCTGGGACTAAAAGGGAGTTATTCGAGGAGATAAGCTGCAGACCTAGGTGAACCCCCTCACAATTCACCTGGTCAAGGCGTTTCCCGACTTATTCGGACAATTACGAGCAAAATGTCCCTTACCCCAACAGTACAAACAAAGACCAGAGTTTTGCCTTCTGGCTCTCTCTTCAGGAGACAACCGGGAGATACCCATCTGCATGGGCTCCTCTATGTCCTCAGGGATGGAATATACACATGGAGATGACCTGACCGATGCTCCTTTTTCAGCCTTCCGCTCTCTGAGACGACGATCAATCTTAATAGAAAGCTCCATGAGTTTATCGAGAGTCTCAGGAGCGGGATACTGGAGGAGACTGTCTTTAATAGATTCTGATAAGCCGAGGCGAAACTGACTGCGCAGGGCTGGGTCATTCCAGCCACAGTCGTTCGACCACCGGCGAAACTCTGTACAATAAACCTCTGCAGGATTCCTACCCTGTCTGAGAGCGCGCAACTGACCTTCAGCGGATGCCTCTCTATCAGGGTCATCATATAATAGTCCTAAAGACCCAAAAAAAAGCGTCTACTGACAATAACACCGGATCATCTGCTTTTAAACCAAATGCCCAAGTCTGGGGATCCCCCTGGAGCAAAGAAATAATAATCCCGACCCGCTGAGATTCAGTACCCGAGGAGATCGGTCTTAAACGGAAATAAAGTTTACAGGATTCTTTAAAATTAAAAAACTCTTTTCTATCACCAGAAAAACGGTCAGGCAAATGCATTTTTGGTTCAGAAACTACCCTCGGGGAAGTTCGTAAAAGATCTTCCTGCGACTTCACCCGAAGGGAAAGATCCTGAACCATCTGAGTAAGTTCTTGAATCTGACTGACTAAGAGCTGACCAGGATTTGGTCCTAACCTTGTTGGATTCATGAGGCCGACAATTTCTTACAAAAACTAAATAAGAAAAAATTAAACTCCGTTTAATTTTAAGTTTTGGTTTGGCCGGTAATAATGTTATGATTCCAGCACTCCTGACCAGAGGAGATTTTATGACTAGGACCAGAGCGCTGGAATGGAATGCAGGTAACGGGAGCAGGAAAGACTAGTTGCCCCTGGCGCCCTAACTCTATTGTCTCACCCGTGCTATCGGAAATCCCCTGCGAGACTATGGTTTCTTGAGCCCCTGGCAGCCACGTTTGAAGGGCGGATTATGTCTGCCCAACTCCGGTGCCCCCCGGTCTTAGTGAGAGACAAAGGGAAATCCGAGGCAGGATGATAACAAGAGGACCTCTGACTGACAACAGGCCAGGGGCAACAAGCTAACTAACAAAACTTGAAGTATGTGCGGAAACCCGCCAGGGAAAAGGAGAACCAAAATCCACTTGTCCAATACTCCTACCCAGCACCGCTGGATACCAGAGTGGACCTGTGGAAGCGGAACCCTGCGCGAAATGCTCCAAAACACAAATAATAAATAATAATGCGGACAAGCCGCAACACACGGCAAAGCCGTGACTCACGAACACCACTGGATGTTATACGGTGATTAGTCAGGACTCAAGGAATAAGATGACAACTTCCGAGTTCAGGACTTCCGAATACTGGAATGACCGGATACAGCAAGACTGGAAACAGACTATCAGCAAACAGAGACAGCATGCAGGAAGCTATTACCGGCGTCTGTGAGAAGTCCTGAGAGTGCATATGAACAGGAGTCCTCCAATCCGGTGCTGACAGGGCTAATTACCTACATGCCGTGCAGCTGCCTTGCTGCACGGCCAGGAAACAGGTGTAGACTCATTAAACCCTGGACCCAGCAACGGGGAACGCGGTCCGTCAGTGGCGTCCCCGTTGCTAGGGTCCGTGCGGCTCAGTGCGCCCGGCGTCCAGCGTTGCCAGGGTGCCGGCGGCTGTCCGCGTACGGCGTCCCTGGTTGCTAGGCGCCGGGCCGCACCGACGAGCGGACCCCGGCGCCTAACACAGCCGTTCCTTGCCACTCCGTGTGGTAAATGGCATATTGGCAAGTTTACGCTTCTCCTCCGACGATTTTATTTTAGATTTTTGAGTCCTTTTTTTACTGATATTTTGTGTTTTGGATTTTACATGCTCTGTACTATGACATTGGGCATCGGCCTTGGCAGACGACGTTGATGGAATTTCATCGTCTCGGCCATGACTAGTGGCAGCAGCTTCAGCACGAGGTGGAAGTGGATCTTGATCTTTCCCTATTTTTGGAACCTCAACATTTTTGTTCTCCATATTTTAATAGGCACAACTAAAAGGCACCTCAGGTAAACAATGGAGATGGATGGATACTAGTATACTTATGGATGACGAGTGACTGACGACACAGAGGTAGCTACAGCCGTGGACTACCGTACTGCGTCTGCTAGTATAGAGATGATAATGATATAAAATATATATATATATCACTACTGCAGGTATATATAATATAATGACGGACCTGCTGGACACTGTCAGCAGACTCCTAAACTACTAGTATGAAGAAGATAGAAAAAAAAAACCCACCACAGGTAGGTATACAATTATGGACGAGCACTGACGACACAGAGGTAGCTACAGCCGTGGACTACCGTACTGCGTCTGCTAGTATAGAGATGATAATGATATAAAAAATATATATATATCACTACTGCAGGTATATATAATATAATGACGGACCTGCTGGACACTGTCAGCAGACTCCTAAACTACTAGTATGAAGAAGATAGAAAAAAAAACCCCACCACAGGTAGGTATACAATTATGGACAAGCACTGACGACACAGAGGTAGCTACAGCCGTGGACTACCGTACTGCGTCTGCTAGTATAGAGATGATAATGATATAAAAAAATATATATATATCACTACTGCAGGTATATATAATATAATGACGGACCTGCTGGACACTGTCAGCAGACTCCTAAACTACTAGTATGAAGAAGATAGAAAAAAAAAACCCACCACAGGTAGGTATACAATTATGGACGAGCACTGACGACACAGAGGTAGCCACAGCCGTGGACTACCGTACTGCGTCTGCTAATATAGAGATGATAAAGATGATAGAGATGAACAAAAAAAATATAACACTACTGCAGGTAAATATTTATATAATATAATGAATGACGGACCTGCTGGACACTGTCAGCAGAATGCGTTTATAGAATAAAAAAAAAAAACACCACAGGAGTGTTTAACTTTTTCAGGCAGACAATATACTGGTGGTCACTGGTCAGTCACACTGGCAGCAAAAGTGTGCACTGTACTCCTGCTATAACTGCACCCCAGTCTCCCCCACAATTCAGCTGTGTGAGCAGTGAACACTCAGCACAGTCAGATATACATATAGATGATATTATCATGCAGCACACTGAGGCTGAGCACAGATATGGTATGTGACTGTGTATCGTTTTTTTTCAGGCAGAGAACGGATTATATTAAATAATAAATAAAACTGGTGGTGGTCAGTCACTAGTAACTATCAGCAAAACTCTGCACTCTGAGTACTCCTAATGCTCCCCAAAATTACTAAGTAATCAACTGAAGTGTCTCTATCTATTCTAACGGAGAGGACGCCAGCCACGTCCTCTCCCTATCAATCTCAATGCACGTGTGAAAATGGCGACGACGCGCGGCTCCTTATATAGAATCCGAGTCTCGCGATAGAATACGAGCCTCGCGAGAATCCGACAGCGGGATGATGACGTTCGGGCGCGCTCGGGTTAGCCGAGCAAGGCGGGAAGATCCGAGTCTGCCTCGGACCCGTGTAAAAAGGCTGAAGTTCGGGGGGGTTCGGATTCCGAGGAACCGAACCCGCTCATCTCTACAAGACACTACTGCGCTTTCACGTGTTACTACACAACAAAGGAGAAAACTGACAGATGAAAGTCATATAACATGAAAACACCGATGGGAAACCCTTCCCCCGAGAACAATGGGAGTGATTCAGATCTGATCTCTGCTGTGCGTTTTTGCACAACGGGCAATCAAGTACTAAGTGCGCATGCACGTCGGACAACAACGGTCATCGCCGGTCAGCGACGGGATGGTGTGAAAAATCTGTTTGCTCGGACATTCGCAAGGTGATTGACAGGAGCAGGTCATTTGTGGGTGGTAACTGATCGTTTACTGGGAGTGTCTGGAAAAACACAGATGTTCCCAAGCGTTTGCAGGGAGGGTGTCTGACGTCAGCTCCGGCCACGATCAGCCTGATGTGACCGCACTGTAGGAGTAAGTACTGGGCTGCGCAGAGACTGCACACAGTGGATTTTTGCAGCTCAGCGTACACATGGGATCGCACACTTGCACGGCGAATATACACTCCCCCTGAGGCGGTGACTATCTGAACGCAGGAAAGCAAAATTAGCAGCCCAGCAATCAGATCTTAATCACCCCAATGTACCATCATTATCTGGTATAACCTTCACCCGATGTCAGTAACCATACCTTTCCCTTATACTATATTCAATGTAAGGTGCTTTATTATGTTTGGACTTTACAAGAGAAATCAAGTTATGACAATGAGGACCTCACGATCAAAGCTTGCGCTACTAACTTCAAACATCAGGCGCCCCCTGGGCATTGGCCCTCATTCCGAGTTGATTGCTAGCTGCCGTTGTTCGATGTAGCGATCATTTAAAAACATGGCAAAACTATGCATGCATATGGGCCGCAATGCGCACGCGTGGTGTACGGGTACAAAGAGCATTGTTGCTTTGCATTGCTTCTAGCGATGATTCCATTCGCACAGCCGATCGCAAGGAGATTGACAGGAAGTGGGAGTTTGTGGGTGTCAACTTACCATTTTCTGGGAGTGTTTGGGAAAACGCAGGCGTGTCCAGGCGTTTGCAGGGCGGGTATCTGACGTCAATTCCGGGACCTTCGTCGCTGCAATCATCGCACAGAATAAGTAACTACAGGGCTGGTCTTGTTTTTCACAACATGTTTTTGTACTGCTCAGCTGCACAGGCGTTCGCAGTCTTGCAAAGCAAAAATACACTCCCCCGTGGGCAGGGCCAGTTCTAGCCCTTGTGGCGCCCTGGGCAAAAATAGGGGCATGTCTTCATAAAGGGGCGTGGTCAGTTACGCCCCCTGTAGAGTTGTGACCCGATTGTGCCCCCAGTACAGTTGTGCCCAGTTTGTGCCCCCAGTATTATTGCCCTCAGTGGTATTGCCCCCAGTACAGTTGTGCCCCCCATTTGTGCCCCCTAGTTGCGCCGCTTGCAAAAACATAAATAAATAAAATCTCCGTCTCCGGCCGCCAGCACCGCTCCTCTGATCTATGGGTGAGACTTGATGACGTTTCTCCAATAGCACCACATAGACACTAGAGGTCAATCAAGACCCCTATTGTCTATGGGCCATTCCACAATGCCGTGCGGTGCACGATGACATCATTGCACACCACGCAGCAGTGACAGCCAGCTCCAGGGGGCACCACCAGTAGCGGATCTTGCCACGGCGGCGGCGGCCCGGGCAAAAATCCCATGTGCCCGTAGCAAGATCCGCTACTGCCCGTGGGCGGCGACTATGCATTTGCATGGCTGCTAAAAGTAGCCAGCTAGCAATCAACTTGAAATGAGGGCCAATGTACAGTCTTATACTGGAGTCTATTCTCAGAACTTTCACCTTCCAGTATACCCAGCACAAGGCACATGCCAAGGTAACTGTACAACTATAGATAAGGAGAGTATTGGCAATAGTTAGCTAAGAACCTTACCAATAAAGAAGGCTTCCTGTGTGGTGCACTCTTTTTTAGCTATATTCTAGTTGATTAAATATTTAACTACCGGTAATATAATTAAAAAAGAGTGTACCACACAGGAAGCCTTCTTTATTGGTAAGGTTCTTAGCTAACTATTGCCAATACTCTACTTATTGATAACTGAATTTTGCTTTCTGGTGCACCTCCAGCCCACTGTAGATTATAATGGGTATTGTTACATATCAATCATAAATAGGATTGGCTGGTTCACAACCAATTAATTAAATTCTCCCCTCTTTCTTCTTGTGCGTGTTTCACTAAGGCAGGTATCCTTCCCAGAATAACTGTACAACTAAGACTGATCCATAATTTTATGTCTCATTTAACACAGAATTTGACAGGAGATAAGAACCACTTGGCCCATCTAGTCCGCCTTAAACACAAACATACTTACACTCTAGGGTTAATTGTTTTGTTGGGAGCCAATTAACCTAACAGTATATTTTTGGATTGTGGGAGGAAACCAGAGTACCCAGAGGAAACCCACACATGCATGGGGAGAATATACAAACTCCACACATGACCATGGTTGGAATCGAAACCATAACCTCAGTGCTGTGAGGCAGAAATGCTAACCGTTACACCATCCGTACATAAAGGTTGATCATGTAGTCATGTACAGAGTCTGTAGCTCGCACTTCAGCTGTTGCTAAACAGATTGGGAAATGGGAATTGCCTGAAGAGATCATAGAGTCCGTTTCAGAAGTTTGCAAAGAAAATAGTTAAGAACTTAATGTACCTTCTTTGGCATCCACCCCCCTCCACACACGCTCTCAATTTATCTGTCTAGGACGGTTAGCTTCCAGTAATTCCTTCGTATCAGAGGACGACTCTTCTGGAGAACAGCCAGTCTTACTTCCTATCTGTCAGCCTATGTTATTGCTGTCTTTTCCTGCTTCCATTATCACTACTTGAAGAATTATTAAAACTTTAGATCTTCTTTCAGATGAACAGTTACCACCTAAGTATGCATGAGCCAGACGCTCAAATGTTATGAAATTGGATACACATGCAAGTAACCTCAGATGAGTCTAAGTCACCTTCCTGTACTCCCCTACTAAAGTCAGGTTTATTTTAATATTCAGAAATATGAATTGAATATATAAGCTCAAATTGTTGACCCAAAATAACTGCCCACCATGCTCCGATGGACATTCTGTGCCTCCATAGGGCTGAGGCAATGTCTGTGCTCAGGGGCATAACTAGAACTGGTGCCAGAGAGAGAGAGAGAGAGAGAGAGAAGGGGGAGCAAGTTAGGGAGGGGGAGAGAGAGAGAGAGAGAAGGGGGGGCAAGTTAGGGAGAGAGAGAGAGAGAGAGAGAGACACACACAGAGAGAGGGTTTTTAAGGAAATAGAGGGAATGAGAGAAAGAGAGTGTTAGGGAGAGAGAGGGGGGAGAAGGAGTGAGCAGGAGAGATACTACTTGAGTACAGCAGAGGACAGGGGTGGAGACCAAGACGGACAGACAGATGGACAGAGGGCGTAATGGATGGACAGATGGACGGACAGATGGAGACAGTGGGGGTAATTCCAAGTTGATCGCAGCAGGAATTTAGTTAGCAATTGGGCAAAACCATGTGCACTGCAGGGGAGGCAGATTTAACATGTGCAGAGAGAGTTAGATTTGGGTGGGGTGTGTTCAATCTGCAATCTAAATTGCAGTGTAAAAATAAAGCAGCCAGTATTTACCCTGCACAGAAATAAAAAAACACACCAAAATCTAACTCTCTCTGCACATGTTAAATCTGCCTCCCCTGCAGTGCACATGGTTTTGCCCAATTGCTAACTAAATTCCTGCTGCGATCAACTTGGAATTACCCCCATTGGCCCTCATTCCGAGTTGTTTGCTCGCAAGCTTATTTTAGCAGCCGTGCAAATGCTAAGCCGCCGCCCTCTGGGAGAGTATTTTAGCTTAGCAGAAGTGCGAACGAAAGGATCGCACAGTGGCTACAAAATAATTTTGTGCAGTTTCAGAGTAGCTCCAGACCTACTCAGCGCTTGCGATCACTTCAGACTATTCAGTTCCTGTTTTGACGTCACGAACACACCCTGCATTCGGCCAGCCACGCCTACGTTTCCGCAGCCACGCCTGCGTTTTTATCTGGCACGCCTGCGTTTTTCCACTCACTCCCTGAAAATGTTCAGTTGACACCCAGAAACACCCACTTCCTGTCAATCACTCTGCGGTCAGCAGTGCGACTGAAAAGCTTCGCTAGACACTGTGTGAAATGACATCGTTCGTTGTAAGAGTACGACGCGCATGCGCAGAACTGCCGGTTTTTTGCTTGATCGCTGCGCTGCGAACGAAAGCAGCTAGCGAACAACTCGGAATGACCCCCATAGATAGATGTTGCCGGCAGTGATGGACAGATGAATAGACAGAGCACAATATGGGGCATAGGCGAATGGGAGGGGACATAGGCAGACAGACAAACAGACAGAGCACCATAAGGGGGTATAGACGGATGGACAGTAGGGGCCATAGATGGGCGGATGGACAGGGGCTTGAGCGGACAGACGGACAGATAGAGCACCATATGGGGGCATAGATGGACAGGTGGACAGACGTGAGGGGGCATAGACTGACGGATGAGAGGGGTCATGGCCAGACCCTCTAACTAATCAAGGTGCAGGGGATGCAGCTGTAATGTATGTTTGGCGACTTTTTTTTTTTTGGGGGGGGGGGTGAATGCAATCCCTCTGATTCCTCTAAAATGTACTTATTTATAAAAAAAATCTTAATTTTTTTTATTTTTACTTACCGCTGCCATGCCGGGTTCTGGGCCCGGCAGTGTACTTACTGGTAGGGAGGTGAAGCTGCTTGTTCTAGAGAGTCCGAAAGCATGGCTGCGCTGTCGGTGGGCAACTGACAGATGTGGCACTGTATAAGCACAATCAGTGAGTGTCAGTCAGCTGTGATACCCCCACTCCCAAACTCCCATAGAGCTTATACTTATTAGAATGTGGTGCACCTGTTATACTGTACCTCTGCTGCTGTGCTTATTTCTTCTGTTCTGCAGGACTGCCCCTCTGTGCATGCCTGCTCACCGCACACAGTCCCGGCTCCTCAGTCACACAGTACGCTCACTCTCTCAGGTTGCGGGCCGCATGTCACGTGACCTCCGTGACCAGGAAAGTGAGAACAGGTCATGGGGGAAGAGGGCCACTTACTGTGAGATGCACTCTACAGTCTGCACGGCTCCTCTCCTCTCTACAGGAAGGATGGGGGACAATGGAGGCAGTGACTCCGTCTGGGCTGGAGCCCGGCGGCAACTGACTCCATTGTATCTGGGAGTTCTGCTCCTGCGTACACCTCTGAATCAGGCCCCCTGTCTTTACGGACACAGCCATATACATACCGGAGTAGATATACAGTATACACACCTGCAAATGGAAAAAACTGAATTTCTGTACTCACCAAATATACTAGTAACAGCGAATGTTAGTATGTATGTTAAGTTAACCAACTCACGCCAAAGTCTTCTTTCTCTGGTCTGCCCCTCAGATTTGTTGCTGTTAGGCCACACGAACAAGCTGTAGTACTGTAAGTGGGTTATCATACCTCGGTAATATTGAGTGAAGAGCTCTTGGAAGAGGTAAAAAAGTTTGAGGGAAAGTAAAAAATGGAACGAGATAAATGGCAAGCTCTGGTAAATGAATAATTATTGCAATTAAATAGGCAAATTCCTTTGTCAAGTATTGTTATACAGTCATTTCTTAATAATTACATAAGGAAATGGATATTTAAGGCTGTAGGGTTAGAATTCCCCTAACACCAGTTTTTAAAGGTGGCAGATTTCTAGAATCTACAGTATTCTAAAGTTAATTCCTCTCTGCCGAGCATATAATTGATTCCTGTCTTCCATGCTGCTGGCACCAAATTACCGAACAGCAAAGACCCCATCTTATAACTAAATCATTGTATCCTAAAATGTACATCTGAAGCAGACACGGAAAGCTCCAGGGCACATAATGATATCACATGTGTGTGATAGTGTGGCTGCATATTGCATCAGGAACCATTCCAGGCTAGCCATTATAAGTATATGACCCATAAAAAAAATAACTGCAAGTGCCATAGCCACTGAAGACAAGTCATGAACTAGTAGACATATAAAATATGATGTTAACTCAGAGAAGAAATGAATGCACTATATTTCACCCTTCATATATTTTCCAACAAGCATGAATCATATAGATGAAGTCATTTGCCCTATTTCTTTTTCACATTGGCGATCTGAAACTTGTACTGTCTCCTTTGTAGCTGAAAGTTCATAATCAATTAGTGTAGCTGTTTCACTGTTTCAATTACACACGGCAGAAGCATCCGCAGCCTGATTCAGAGTTGTCAATGTAGACATATTGCATGCTTGAAAATAGTTGTGGATTTCCTCCTGCATTTACTTGGACACATTTATGGGTGCAACCCCCCCCCCCACACACACACACACACACACACACACACACACCTTCATCCCCCACTGTCCATTTGCTTATGAGAACAGCAGTCATAACCATCAGCTCCAGGGACATGTGGTGGGCTAATTGGCTCCGGAGGCACTGTCTAGCACCAGAGCCAGATTTACACGCAATATATTAGCCAAAGGGTACATCTGGGCGGGTGGTCTTCAGTATGCCGACTGTCGGGATCCCGGCGCACAGTATACCGGCGCCAGAATCCCGACAGCCGACATACCGACACTTTTTTCTCCCTCGTGGGGTCCACGACCCCCCCTGGAGGGAGAACCGTGCCCGCAAGGGGCTCATTTGTGCTCGCCACGCTGTCGGTATGCCAGCGGTCGGCCTCCCGGCGCCGGTATGCTGGTCGCCGGGAGCCCGGCCGCCGGCATACCATACTACACCCATCTGGGCATTATACACATGTGCAGTAGTATAAACTCTTGGAAATTTGGTGAGTTTTGATCAGAGATGTGCGAAAAAGATAGGTGCCTCACCTGCCATAGACTTTTCACTCCAGAGTTTTGGCTATACAAATGATTAGAATAATGCAAAGAAGATATTTCAAACAAATTCTTTGTATTTTTCATATACTTTATACAGTCAATACTCTGGCACGAACGTTAGTATGACAGGAAAGGCTCTGCCTCACCCCACTGCACGTCACTGATCAGCTCAGATTTGTACCCGCCCTTTCCTGCATGCAAGAGATCAGTATGAAATCACCAACCAGATCTTTACGTACGCTTATCTCTGAATAAGCAGCAATTATCTTGACATGCCCACAGCAAACTTACGGTAACTTCGAAAGCCCCGGTACAACCCAGTTACACCCCTTTAGCTACAAGTGGAGTTTCAGCTGAGGACCTGATTCAGAGATTTCAGCAAAAAAATGCATTACAAAGTGGCCTTCATATAATACAAAGAACATCACAGTGACCACCATATAAAGCAGAATGTATCACAGTGACAGCCATATAATACAGAGAACATTAGTGACCAACAGACAATACAGAGGTATGACTGGCATAAAAGACAGAGAGTATTTTTGATTGCTTTACAATATCAGTCTTCCATCAATAATTAACCCCTCCTTAAAATCACTAACTATTTAGGCTTCATAGTAACAATGCTATTTAATATAATTAATATAATTAACTCCTTTAAAATAATTACCTTTATGGTCTCCATTATTAATTAGCCCCAACATCATCAATTAATTACATTTATATACATTAAATGACTAATTACATTCTTCAGTCTCATTAAAAAGAAAACCATTAAATCATTACTTCTTACAACCATTATTCCTAATATATTACCTACCATAAATAATACTCAACCACCACCGCATTCAAGGAAGCAGCAGCCTGTCCAGCAGATCCAGCCAAGCTACTGTCATGGGGGTGGGGGCATGCAGAGACAGGCAAGACAGTGGCCGTGCAGTCTATTGCTGCAGTGCATGACTCCTAGGAGATAGGGGATACCTGTATAATGCTGCCACACGCTTCCTACCCTGCTCACCCTGATATCCGGGCTCACAGCTGCAACTCTGGAGCCCCTTTCCCTCTCTGCACCCCCTTCGCTGCACTCTTGACATGCGCTCTCAATCAAGCTGTGTATGTACAATATGTACAAAAGACGACCTCAACATGGGCAAACAGCTCAGAGTCCAAGGCAGGTATTGTAATGGTCATTAGTGATACCAGTATGTCAGACGCTGGTCTATACCTTTAAATATCCTTTCCCATAAAATGCAATGTTTCCTCCATTACTTGTGGTCCCCAGGTCTTGTGCACATAGGAATAATTGCTGCCCAGTAAGATTAACAGATGGAATGGGACATACATAACCACTGTGGGCAACTCAGGGATAGATGATGAAAGTTGACCCATACATCAGGATTGGCTGAGACCCAGGACAGAGGTGCAGTGTGCTGGTGGTTTTCACCAGGGACCCCCGCAAGGAAGGTTTGAGCTTTGCTGAGCCTGAAACGCAGGTCATGGCCCTCTGTCTGGGTTCCTCAGCACAGGGCTGGTATGCACTGGAGTAGGAACTGACAATTAGTTGTGAGGTGTATTAACATGGAGTCCTCAGACAGGGTCGAGACCGAAACAAAACACAAGTGGCAAGTACCGGGAACAGGACTCAGGAGTAGCGGGTACCAGAGACTGAACAAAATAGAATTACCACATGGAAGCACATGGGTGTAACACTGGAGTTAGGTATTAGAGCATATACTCTGGCACTAGTCAGTGCTCAGAGATTCCCTTTTATAGGAAGAAGATCAAATTTCACGCCAACATGACATCACATATGGCAAGTTCCTTATGGGATCCATGGCTGCCTGACACACAACAGAACAGAAGCCAGCAGGAGGGAATGCTGCCTGCCACCAAGTCACTGCGGCGAGTGCTGACGGATCCCTACCACACCAGGACCACAGCAGCCCCAGGAAACCAGCTCCACCATACCTGGTAAGTGAGCTCCAAGTTCCAGCACGTTGTGACAGAGCCAGGTGCCTGTGCAGTCAGAGTGAAGGCTCGCTATGTGCTGTAGGGGTGTTGAGAGAAGTGTTCTTTTATCATACTCTGGCCCACTATGACATGGGCAACCCACTCGGCAAATCATCATCAAGAGGAAGAGGATGACTGGTATTTATATTTCTAATAAGCCGCAATTCAAAACATTTTCTTTATATATATATATATATATATATATATATATACACCAACAAATATAAAACCACAGCACTCACCCCCCCAGAAGCGGGGTGCAGTGTCTGCACTCACCACTCATAGGGTGGGGTGCATGTAGCCCGTGGCCACCTACTTACAAATATACAAATAGAAAGTTCAGCACTCACCAAAGCAAGCTCACTTATTTTCACAACATCAATAAACAAATGATGGGGATTTAGTTAGTGAATTGGCCAATGCACGGAAGCCTGCAAACCGCTCGCCAAGGTACCCCATCTTCATGCAGGTCCTACACTATCACAGAGTCTCAAAAATTAAAACCTAGCAACTGTATCACATAATATAACTGCAAATATGCCCACTTGGTTTACTGTGTATCTGCCAAATACTCCATGGCTTTTAAAGGTACACTAGTCACCTGACACTGGCTGATAAATTACTAAAGAACAGCTGACTCAGGTTTAAGATAATTGGGCTTGCATAGGGGTGCATGAACAAAGCTTGTGGCCACAGTAAATATGAGTTAACCAAAGATTAACCCTACAATATACCAACAAATATAAAACCACAGCACTCGCCACCCCAGAAGCGGTGTGCAGTGTCTGCACTCACCACTCATAGGGTGGGGTGCATGTAGCCCATGGCCACCTACTTACAAATATACAAACAGAAAGTTCAGCACTCACCAAAGCAAGCTCACTTATTTTCACAACATCAATAAACAAATGATGGGGGTTTAGTTAGTGAATTGGCCAATGCACGGAAGCCTGCAAACCGCTCACCAAGGTACCCCATCTTCATGCAGGTCCTACACTATCACAAAGTCTCAAAAATTAAAACCTAGCAACTGTATCACATAATGTTGTGAAAATAAGTGCGCTTGCTTTGGTGAGTGCTGAACTTTCTGTTTGTATATATATATATATATATATATTACACACAAATGTACCCAAAACTGCGCTGACAAGGGGGGGCTGCACTTGTGGAATAACCCTTTTGCCAGTTAAGGGTTCACAATCAACATATACAGGTTGAGTATCCCTTATCCAAAATGCTTGGGACCAGAGGTATTTTGGATATCGGATTTTTCCGTATTTAGGAATAATTGCATACCATAATGAGATATCATGGTGATGGGACCTAAATCTAAGCACAGAATGCATTTATGTTACATATACACCTTATACACACAACCTGAAGGTAATTTTAGCCAATATTTTTTATAACTTTGTGCATTAAACAAAGTGTGTGTACATACACACAATTCATTTATGTTTCATATACACCTTATACACACAGCCTGAAGGTCATTTAATACAACATTTTTAATAACTTTGTGTATTAAACAAAGTTTGTGTACATTGAGCATTCAAAAAACAAAGGTTTCACTATCTCACTCTCACTCAAGAAAGTCCGTATTTCGGAATAACCCGTATTTCGGAATATTTGGATATGGGATACTCAACCTGTACAACAAAATTCCAAGTGTGCACAACAAATTTTTCTTAAATAAAATAACTGATTGTTAATTACTATACAACCAACAACCATAAAAATTCACAATCATTTATTAAAAGCAGTTCATTGGACATGTATAACCTCTAGCAGAATAACATCAAGGTTTAGGTGTCCTTGCTTTAGAGTTCAGATGCCAACGCATTTCGTCCTTGTTATGACTTCATCAGGGGAAATCAACAAAAAGCATGACTCCTCAAGGACCACACGATGAATAACGTGATTTACTTGTAGTTAGTTTTAATGACTTATAGGTAAGAAAGGTCTATAAATGGTGTAAAAATATTCTAGTGAACGATCTCATTCCTTAAATGTAATATTGTGACCATAAGATGAATTTCTTTCAATTAGTGACTTCAAATATAGGAAGGTGGTCAAACCATAGCCTCCATATGTGAATATGAACCCTCGTATATGGGATAATAATGAATCAATCTCCACTGGTGCGTGTCATTAAGTGATGAGCCCAAGTCCAGATTTCCCAGAGATGTGCATCAGTCTCTTCCACAAATGTAAAACTAACTACAAGTAAATCACGTTATTCATCGTGTGGTCCTTGAGGAGTCATGCTTTTTGTTGATATCCCCTGATGAAGTCCTAACAAGGACGAAAAAGCCACAGGCAATATTAGCTATTGCCTGTGGCTTTGCTCGTGTGTTTGTCTGTTATTGCTTAGCAGAACTCATTTTACAAAGATAGTAGTGGCATCTAATATAGTTTTTTTGTATATTTTATATTGTACATATTGATCACAAAATGTATTTGTAACCAATATTTGCAGTTTCTCTAACGTCCTAGAGGATGCTGGGGACTCCGTAAGGACCATGGGGAGAGACATGGGCACTTTAAGAAAGAATTTAGTTCCTGGTGTGCACTGGCTCCTCCCTCTCTGCCCCTCCTCCAGACCTCAGTTTGATTCTGTGCCCAGAGGAGCTGGGTGCTTTTCAGTGAGCTCTCCTGAGTTTGCTGATAGAAAGTTTTTTGTTAGGTTTTTTATTTTCAGGGAACTCTGCTGGCAACAAACTCCCTGCATCGTGGGACTGAGGGGAAAGAAGCAGCCCTACTCTCTGAAGCTAGGTCCTGCTTCTTAGGCTACTGGACACCATTAACTCCAAAGGGATCGGTACGCAGGATCTCACCTTCGCCGTCCGTCCCAGAGCCGCGCCGCTGTCCCCCTCGCAGAGCCGGAAGACTGAAGCCGGGTGAGTATGAGAAGCAAGAAGACTTCACAGGCGGCAGAAGACTTCATGATCTTCACTGGAGGTAACGCACAGCACTGCAGCTGTGCGCCATTGCTCCACACACCTACACATACTCCGGTCACTGTTAGGGTGCAGGGCGCGGGTGGGGCGCCCTGGGCAGCATTTGGGACCTCATTCTGGCAAATGAACACATATATACAGCTGGGCACTGTATATATGTAGGAGCCCCCGCCAAAGAAATAAAATTTAAGCGGGACAGAAGCCCGCCGCCGAGGGGGCGGGGCTTCTCCCTCAGCAATCACCAGCGCCATTTTTTCTCCACAGCACGCTGAGAGGAAGCTCCCCAAGCTCTCCCCTGCTGATACACGGTAGAAGAGGGTTGAAAAGAGAGGGGGGGGTACATAATTAGGCGCAAAAAAGTATATAAACAGCAGCTACTGGGTTAACATTAAGTTACTGTATTATTCCTGGGTTATATAGCGCTGGGGTGTGTGCTGGCATACTCTCTCTCTGTCTCTCCAAAGGGCCTCATGGGGGAACTGTCTTCAGAAAGGACATTCCCTGTGTGTGTGGTGTGTCGGTACGCTTGTGTCGACATGTCTGATGTGGAAGGCTATGTGGGAGAGGAGCGGGAGCAAATGAATGTGGTGTCTCCGCCGACGGCGCCGACACCTGATTGGATGGATATGTGGAAGGTTTTAAATGATAATGTAAATTCCTTGCATAAAAGATTAGACAAGGCTAATGCATTGGGACAGGCAGGGTCTTAACCCGTGCCTGATCCTATGTCGCAGGGACCGTCGGGGTCTCATAAGCGCCCACTATCCCAAATTGTTGACACAGATACCGACATGGATTCTGACTCCAGTGTCGATTACGATGATGCAAAGTTACAGCCAAAGTTGGCTAAATCACTCCGATATATGATTATAGCAATTAAGGAGGTTTGGCACATCACAGAGGAAACCCCTGTCACTGACACAAGAGTTTATATGTATAAGGGAAAGAAACCTGAGGTAACTTTTCCCCCCTCACACGAACTGAATGAGTTATGTGAAAAAGCTTGGGAATCTCCAGATAAAAAACTGCAGATTTCTAAACGGATTCTTATGGCGTATCCTTTCCCGCCAACGGACAGGTTACAATGGGAATCCTCCCCTAGGGTGGACAAAGCTTTAACACGCTTATCCAAAAAGGTAGCCCTGCCGTCTCAGGATACGGCTACCCTCAAGGATGCTGCTGATCGCAAATAGGAAGGTACCCTGAAGTCCATTTACACACATTCAGGTACCTTGCTCAGACCGGCAATTGCGTCGGCCTGGGTCTGTAGTGCAGTAGCGGCATGGACTGATACCTTATCAGAGGAGTTTGATACCCTAGATAGGGATACTGTTTTATTGACCATGGGGCATATTAAAGACGCTGTCCTTTATATGAGAGATGCTCAAAGAGACATTAGTCTGCTGGGTTCTAGAATAAACGCTATATCGATTTCTGCCAGAAGGGTCCTGTGGACTCGGCAATGGACAGGTGATGCAGACTCAAAACGACATATGGAGGTTTTACCTTACAGGGGTGAGGAATTGTTCGGTGAAGGTCTCTCGGACCTGGTCTCCACAGCTACGGCTGGAAAGTCAAAGTTTTTTGCCTTATGTTCCCTCACAGCCTAAGAGAGCACCGCATTATCAAATGCAGTCCTTTCGTTCACAAAGAAACAAGAAAGTCCGAGGTGCGTCCTTTCTTGCCAGAGGGAGGGGCAGAGGAAAGAAGTTGCACAATACAGCTAGTTCCCAGGAACAGAAGTCCTCCCCGGCCTCTGCAAAATCCACCGCATGACGCTGGGGTTCCACTGGCGGAGTCGGGGCCAGTGGGGGTGCGTCTTCGGAATTTCAGCCACATGTGGGTTCACTCCCAGGTGGATCCCTGGGCAATAGAAATTGTGTCTCAGGGTTACAAGCTGGAATTCGAAGAGGTGCCTCCTCGCCGGTTTTTCAAATCAGCCCTACCGTCTTCCCCCCTAGAGAGGGAGATAGTGTTAAATGCAATACAAAAATTGTATCTTCAGCAGGTGGTGGTCGAGGTTCCCCTCCTTCAACAGGGAAGGGGTTATTATTCGACCATGTTTGTGGTTCCGAAACCGGACGGTTCGGTCAGACCCATATTGAATTTAAAATCTCTGAACCTATACTTGAAGAGGTTCAAGTTCAAGATGGAATCGCTAAGAGTGGTCATCGCCAGCCTGGAAGTGGGGGATTTTATGGTGTCACTGGACATAAAGGATGCGTACCTTCATGTCCCTATTTATCCACCTCATCAGGCGTACCTAAGATTTGCGGTACAGGACTGTCATTACCAATTTCAGACGTTGCCGTTTAGTCTCTCAATGGCTCCGAGGATTTTTACCAAGGTAATGGCGGAAATGATGGTGCTCCTGCGCAAGCAGGGTGTCACAATTATCCTGTACTTGGACGATCTCCTCATAAAAGCGAGATCAAGAGAGCAGTTGCTGAACAGCGTATCTCTTTCACTGAAAGTGTTACAACAACACGGCTGGATTCTCAATATCCCAAAGTCGCAGTTGGTTCCTACGACTCGTCTGCCTTTCTTGGGCATAATTCTGGACACGACCCAGAAAAGGGTTTATCTTCCGATAGGAAAAAGCCCAGGAACTTATGACTCTGGTCAGGAACCTTTTGAAATCAAGACAGGTGTCCGTGCATCATTGCACTCGAGTCCTGGGAAAGATGGTGGCCTCATACGAGGCCATTCCCTTTGGCAGGTTCCATGCGAGGACTTTCCAATGGGATCTGTTGGACAAGTGGTCCGGATCACATCTACAGATGCATCGGTTGATCACCCTGTCCCCCAGGGCCAGGGTGTCGCTCCTGTGGTGGCGGCAGAGTGCTCACCTTCTCGAGGGCCGCAGATTCGGCATTCAGGATTGGATCCTGGTGACCATGGACGCAAGCCTCCGAGGTTGGGGAGCAGTCACACAGGGAAGAAATTTCCAGGGTCTTTGGTCAAGTCAGGAGACTTGTCTGCACATCAACATCCTGGAACTAACGGCCATATACAACGCCCTACGTCAAGCGGAGGCCTTACTTCGCGACCAACAAGTTCTGGTTTTCCATATGGATAGAGCGGAATTGCGGACACGTCCTCAGTTCCTGCCAAAAGTGGTTTCATCCTTTCATATAAACCAACCTATTGTGGTGCCTGTGGCTACACGGGACTTAGAGGATTCTGAGTCCCTTGATGTGGTCAGGGCTTTGAAAATTTATGTAGCCAGGACGGCTAGAGTCCGAAAAACAGAAGCACTGTTTGTTCTGTATGCAGCCAACAAGTTTGGCGGCCCTGCTTCAAAGCAGACTCTTGCTCGCTGGATCTGTATCACGATTAAGCAGGCGCATTCTTCGGCAGGATTGCCGTTACCTAAATCGATCAAGGCCCATTCCACTAGGATAGTGGGCTCTTCTTGGGTGGCTGCCCAAGGGGTTTCGGCACTACAGCTGTGTCGAGCTGCTACTTGGTCGGGTACAAACACCTTTGTAAAATTCTATAAGTTTGATACCCTGGCTGAGGAGGACCTCATGTTTGCTCAATCTGTGCTGCAGAGTCATCCGCACTCTCCCGCCCGTTTGGGAGCTTTGGTGTAATCCCCATGGTCCTTACGGAGTCCCCAGCATCCTCTAGTACGTTAGAGAAAATAAGATTTTACTTACCGGTAAATCTATTTCTCGTAGTCCGTAGAGGATGCTGGGCCCCCGTCCCAAGTGCGGACTTCTTCTGCAATACTTGTATATAGTTATTGCTTCAATAGGGTTACGTTATTGTTGCATCGGGCGTGAACTGATGCTATGTTATTGTCATACTGTTTACTGGATTGTTATCACAAGTTATACGGTGTGATTGGTGTGGCTGGTATGAATCTTGCTCTTGGATTAACAAAAATCCTTTCCTCGTACTGTCCATCTCCTCTGGGCACAGTTCTCTAACTGAGGTCTGAAGGAGGGGCAGAGAGGGAGGAGCCACTGCACACCAGGAACTAAATTCTTTCTTAAAGTGCCCATGTCTCCTGCGGAGCCCGTCTCTCCCCATGGTCCTTACGGAGTCCCCAGCATCCTCTACGGACTACGAGAAATAGATTTACCGGTAAGTAAAATCTTATTTTTTTCCTTAAGGAATTAACAAAAAAATTATGTGTGGTGCTACTAACGCGTGTGCAAGCCATGTAAAGCTGCCCATGGGAGAAGCAGCTGGTCCTGAGATCTGTGCCTGCAGCCCTGAGCATTTGCCCCTGTGGCTTGTTGATCATCATAGCGAAGCAGACACTCACAGGAAACTACAGCCATTTAAATTGTAAAGTAAAATTGTTGGGCATAAAGGTCTCACCTGCTCCACAATCTCATTATAATATATGCCTCTATTAGGTTCCTCTGCATAACAATCACTTATAGTCAGGTTCTGTTGTATAACTTGGGTGGAGTCAAGTTCCATAAAATCATGATCGGAACACCAACTTTAGTGCACCGAGTGTCAAGCATCTGGTTTTGCGTCATGTACCACACCAATATTGTGTATGTGTATAAACGAGAAAGGACAGGCACAAGGATGGGAATAAATAACGAACATGGCCCAAACACTGTTTCTGCACAGTGGTCCAAAGTTCTCTGTGTCTGCCACTCACCATAGGATCCATAGTAATTGCTACAAATTATGGAGTAGGTCACTTTGGGATTCTTGTGGAAAGTACTTGTGACTGGTTACCATCTCTAAGATTGCAGTTTGCGATACAAAATGTATACTGGCAAAGGCTACAATTATATATTTGATTCATTGATGCTGTTTACCATTTTTTCATTTGTTACTGTTTCATTCACAGTCCAGCCCAGGGCATCTGATCTGATTGCTGTATGAGCGACATGCTGGCACCTTTTTTTTACCATCAGGCTGGGGGTATATATGATTTATGGCTGCACAATGTCGTAGATTAATCTTGCAAAAGAAGAAGGTCTTGCATGGTTCCAAAGCATTGAACAGTAAATTGCACATTGTATATTACAGTCTGCTGTAACAATTCATGTTGGTTTACACAATCTGCCTCGGTAATGAGCACCCAGCACTTTTGTTTTACATGGTATGAATACTTCTGTATATATAGGGCCTCATATTGGATGCAATGTACAAAAGCTGCACATAAAAAAAAATGTATACCGTATTTGCCCTCATATGCTGAGCTGTAAACAGGATGTGCACAGGTCAGCACCAGTAGCGTATTCACAGGATGTACACCAGGCATATGTCAAATACACTTACACCCATGCTTTTGACCATTTGCTTTGCTTGTGAAGTACAAACTTACTATTAGGTTTCAAGATGACTTTAAAAAAGAACTGTTTAATAAAGCAGGCATAATTCTCTGTATGTAAGAAGATAATATTGCTAAAATACACACGCAAACACAAACATAGGGGGTAATTCAGAGTTGATTGCAGCAGCAAATTTGTTAGCAGATGGGCAAAACCATGCGCACTGCAGGTGTGGCAGATATAACATGTGCAGAGAGAGTTGGCTTTGGGTGGGTTATTTTATTTCTGTGCAGGGTAAATACTGGCTGCTTTATTTTTACACTGCAATTTAGATTTCAGTTTGAAACCCCCCCCCACACACACACACACCCAAATCTGACTCTCTCTGCACACGTTACATCTGCCCCTCCCCCCCTGCAGTGCACACGGTTTTGCCCAACTAACAAATTTCCTGCTGCAATCAACTCTGAATTAGGCCCATAATACGTGCATGAGTAACAATGAAAGCACTTGTCAGGGCCTATGTAATAGCCTGCGAGCTGCATGCAGTGCGGGAATTGCGGCAAGTCTGCTCGTATTTTTAAAGCAGCAATCATTTACAGGGCAAAACCAGGTTGGTATTTCCTTGTAAATGACTGCCGCTTTAAAAAAAAAAAAGGCTGACTCTCCATAATTCCTGCACGGCCTGCAGCTGGCAGACTATTACATAAGCCATGACAGGTGCTAAGTTGCAGCTAATAGAACACAGATAGGTAGCACTGAGGGCCGTCATCTTCATCTGGGTTGTGGACAAAAGGTTTCCAGTAACAATGTCGACATGCATAATGTTGACACCACAATGTGGACAGTTATGATGTGGACATAGTTAAAATGTGTCAACATTCTCACAATGTCGACATCTGAAATGTTGACATTGGGGGTAATTCTGAGTTGATTGCAGCAGCAAGTTTGTTAGCAATTGGGCAAAACCATGGCTCTCATTCTGAGTTGTTCGCTCGCAAGCTGCTTTTAGCAGCATTGCACACGCTAAGCCGCCGCCTACTGGGAGTGAATCTTAGCTTAGCAAAATTGCGAACAAAAGATTCGCAATATTGCGAAAAGACTTCTCTGTGCAGTTTCTGAGTAGCTCGAGACTTACTCTGCCAGTGCGATCAGTTCAGTGCTTGTCGTTCCTGGTTTGACGTCACAAACACACCCAGCGTTCGCCCAGACACTCCTCTGTTTCACCAGCCACTCCCGCGTTTTTCCCAGAAACGGTAGCATTTTTTCACACACTCCCATAAAACGGCCAGTTTCCGCCCAGAAACACCCACTTCCTGTCAATCACATTACGATCACCAGAACGAAGAAAAAACCTCGTAATGCCGTGAGTAAAATACCAAACTTCACAGCAAATTTACTTGGCGCAGTCGCAGTGCAAACATTGCGCATGCGCAATTAGCGGAAAATCGATGCGATGCGAAGAAAATTACCGAGCGAACAACTCGGAATGACCACCCATGTGCACTGCAGGGGGGGGGGGGGGGGCAGATATAAAATTGCAGAGAGAGTTAGATTTGGGTGGGTTATTTCGTTTCTGTGCAGGGTAAATACTGCCTGCTTTATTTTTACACTGCAATTTAGATTTCAGATGTGTCCTCATAAATCTTGCCTCAATGCTAAAGTCGGGCACCTGTTTTTTAATGAAAATGCATCTTATTTGCATTGCTATGTGGCTAGGATGCACAAGCAGCTTCTGCTGATTAAACTGATATGCAGCATGCCTATATACTGTGTGAGACTGTGGCTGTATCTGCATATGAAATGCTGCATACAGAATATAGGCATGCCGCATATCATTTTAATCAGCAGAAGCTGCTGATGCCCCAAGGCATACTAAATGCTCCAGGTAATTGCTTAGTTTGCCTATGCCTGGCTCTGTGCTAACAAATTTGCTGCTGCGATCAACTGAGAATTAGGCCCCTTGTCAGAATGTAGACATTAGGGTTAGGCAGTGGGGGGGAAGTTAGGGTTAGGCTGCAGGGGTGGGAGGTTAGGGATAGACACTAGAGGGAAGGTTGGGGGTAGGGATCATGGTTAGGGATAGCAAAGAAATACCAGAAAGCAGGAGAATCGAAGTGATGGCACATGACCACCAGGACCTGGAAGATGCTGCTGCAGTCACCGCTGGGCCACAGGAAGAAATGCTGACACTCTAACATGAGATCCATGACATTCCCGGGCGATGAGGGAGAGTAGACAAGTATGACATTCCCGGGCGATGAGGGAGAGTAGACAAGTATGACATTCATTTAGACTAACTAAAGTTTGAGCATTTTTGCAAGTTTTCAAACTTTAAAACAATTTTGATGAACTAGTTTGAGAATCATATTCAAACAATTCTGCAGACCTCTGCAGTTACACACTGGCTGATACGTATGTGCTGATACGGGTGTGAGATCTGATGTACATGGCCTTAGCTCCTTCCTTTGTCAGTCTGTCTGTTTTGCTGACCACAGACTCGGATATTGGCTCAATGTCATAGCATGTGTGGTCCCAAAATTAGCCTGGTGCCTGATAATAATCCAATCAAACAAAACTTTGTATAAATATTAGAGATGTGCACTTGAAATTTTTCGGGTTTTGTGTTTTGGTTTTGGGTTCGGTTCCGCGGCCGTGTTTTGGGTTCGACCGCGTTTTGGCAAAACCTCACAGAATTTTTTTTGTCGGATTCGGGTGTGTTTTGGATTCGGGTGTTTTTTTCAAAAAACACTAAAAAACTGCTTAAATCATAGAATTTGGGGGTCATTTTGATCCCAAAGTATTATTAACCTCAAAAACCATAATTTCCACTCATTTTCAGTCTATTCTGAATACCTCACACCTCACAATATTATTTTTAGTCCTAAAATTTGCACCGAGGTCGCTGGATGACTAAGCTCAGCGACCCTAGTGGCCGACACAAACACCGGGCCCATCTAGGAGTGGCACTGCAGTGTCACGCAGGATGGCCCTTCCAAAAAACACTCCCCAAACAGCACATGACGCAAAGAAAAAAAGAGGCGCAATGAGGTAGCTGTGTGAGTAAGATAAGCGACCCTAGTGGCCGACACAAACACCGGGCCCATCTAGGAGTGGCACTGCAGTGTCACGCAGGATGGCCTTTCCAAAAAACACTCCCCAAACAGCACATGACGCAAAGAAAAAAAGAGGCGCAATGAGGTAGCTGTGTGAGTAAGCTAAGCGACCCTAGTGGCCGACACAAACACCTGGCCCATCTAGGAGTGGCACTGCAGTGTCACGCAGGATGGCCCTTCCAAAAAACACTCCCCAAACAGCACATGACGCAAAGAAAAAAAGAGGCGCAATGAGGTAGCTGTGTGAGTAAGATAAGCGACCCTAGTGGCCGACACAAACACCGGGCCCATCTAGGAGTGGCACTGCAGTGTCACGCAGGATGGCCCTTCCAAAAAACACTCCCCAAACAGCACATGACGCAAAGAAAAAAAGAGGCGCAATAAGGTAGCTGTGTGAGTAAGCTAAGCGACCCTAGTGGCCGACACAAACACCTGGCCCATCTAGGAGTGGCACTGCAGTGTCACGCAGGATGGCCCTTCCAAAAAACACTCCCCAAACAGCACATGACGCAAAGAAAAAAAGAGGCGCAATGAGGTAGCTGTGTGAGTAAGATAAGCGACCCTAGTGGCCGACACAAACACCGGGCCCATCTAGGAGTGGCACTGCAGTGTCACGCAGGATGGCCCTTCCAAAAAACACTCCCCAAACAGCACATGACGCAAAGAAAAAAAGAGGCGCAATGACTTAGCTGTGTGAGTAAGATAAGCGACCCTAGTGGCCGACACAAACACCGGGCCCATCTAGGAGTGGCACTGCAGTATCACGCAGGATGGCCCTTCCAAAAAACACTCCCCAAACAGCACATGACGCAAAGAAAAAAAGAGGCGCAATGAGGTAGCTGTGTGAGTAAGATAAGCGACCCTAGTGGCCGACACAAACACCTGGCCCATCTAGGAGTGGCACTGCAGTGTCACGCAGGATGGCCCTTCCAAAAAACACTCCCCAAACAGCACATGACGCAAAGAAAAATTAAAGAAAAAAGAGGTGCAAGATGGAATTGTCCTTGGGCCCTCCCACCCACCCTTATGTTGTATAAACAGGACATGCACACTTTAACCAACCCATCATTTTAGTGACAGGGTCTGCCACACGACTGTGACTGAAATGACGGGTTGGTTTGGACCCCCACCAAAAAAGAAGCAATTAATCTCTCCTTGCACAAACTGTCTCTACAGAGGCAAGATGTCCACCTCATCATCATCCTCCGATATATCACCGTGTACATCCCCCTCCTCACAGATTATCAATTCGTCCCCACTGGAATCCACCATCTCAGCTCCCTGTGTACTTTGTGGAGGCAATTGCTGCTGGTCAATGTCTCCACGGAGGAATTGATTATAATTCATTTTAATGAACATCATCTTCTCCACATTTTCTGGAAGTAACCTCGTACGCCGATTGCTGACAAGGTGAGCGGCGGCACTAAACACTCTTTCGGAGTACACACTTGTGGGAGGGCAACTTAGGTAGAATAAAGCCAGTTTGTGCAAGGGCCTCCAAATTGCCTCTTTTTCCTGCCAGTATAAGTACGGACTGTGTGACGTGCCTACTTGGATGCGGTCACTCATATAATCCTCCACCATTCTTTCAATGGGGAGAGAATCATATGCAGTGACAGTAGACGACATGTCCGTAATCGTTGACAGGTCCTTCAGTCCGGACCAGATGTCAGCATCAGCAGTCGCTCCAGACTGCCCTGCATCACCGCCAGCGGGTGGGCTCGGAATTCTGAGCCTTTTCCTCGCACCCCCAGTTGCGGGAGAATGTGAAGGAGGAGATGTTGACAGGTCGCGTTCCGCTTGACTTGACAATTTTCTCACCAGCAGTTCTTTGAACCCCAGCAGACTTGTGTCTGCCGGAAAGAGAGATCCAAGGTAGGTTTTAAATCTAGGATCGAGCACGGTGGCCAAAATGTAGTGCTCTGATTTCAACAGATTGACCACCCGTGAATCCTTGTTAAGCGAATTAAGGGCTCCATCCACAAGTCCCACATGCCTAGCGGAATCGCTCTGTGTTAGCTCCTCCTTCAATGTCTCCAGCTTCTTCTGCAAAAGCCTGATGAGGGGAATGACCTGACTCAGGCTGGCAGTGTCTGAACTGAATTCACGTGTGGCAAGTTCAAAAGGTTGCAGAACCTTGCACAACGTTGAAATCATTCTCCACTGCGCTTGAGACAGGTGCATTCCACCTCCTATATCGTGCTCAGTTGTATAGGCTTGAATGGCCTTTTGCTGCTCCTCCAACCTCTGAAGCATATAGAGGGTTGAATTCCACCTCGTTACCACTCCTTGCTTCAGATGATGGCAGGGCAGGTTCAGGCGTTTTTGGTGTTGCTCCAGTCTTCTGTACGTGGTGCCTGTTGGGGTAAGCCATTCTGCGATGATCTTCCTCAGTTGCCGTAAGAGGTTTTCAGCTGTGTGCGTATTCTGGAAAGCGGTGATACAAAGCGTAGCCTGCCTAGGAAAGAGTTGGCATTTGCGAGATGCTGCTACTGGTGCCGCCGCTGCTGTTCTTGCGGCGGGAGTCAATACATCTACCCAGTGGGCTGTCACAGTCATATAGTCCTGAGTCTGCCCTGCTCCATTTGTCCACATGTCCTTGGTTAAGTGGACATTGGGTACAACTGCATTTTTTAGGACACTGGTGAGTCTTTTTCTGAGGTCTGTGTACATTTTCGGTATCGCCTGCCTAGAGAAATGGAACCTAGATGGTATTTGGTACCGGGGACACAGTACCTCAATCAAGTCTATAGTTGGCTCTGCAGTAATGATGGATACCGGAACCACGTTTCTCACCGCCCAGGATGCCAAGGCCTCAGTTATCCGCTTTGCAGCAGGATGACTGCTGTGATATTTCATCTTCCTCGCAAAGGCTGTTGGACAGTCAATTGCTTGGTGGAAGTAGTAAAAGTCGTCTTACGACTTCCCCTCTGGGATGACCATCGACTCCCAGCAGCAACAACAGCAGCGCCAGCAGCAGTAGGCGTTACACGCAAGGATGCATCGGAGGAATCCCAGGCAGGAGAGGACTCGTCAGAATTGCCAGTGACATGGCCTGCAGGACTATTGGCATTCCTGGGGAAGGAGGAAATTGACACTGAGGGAGTTGGTGGGGTGGTTTGCGTGAGCTTGGTTACAAGAGGAAGGGATTTACTGGTCAGTGGACTGCTTCCGCTGTCGCCCAAAGTTTTTGAACTTGTCACTGACTTATGATGAATGCGCTGCAGGTGACGTATAAGGGAGGATGTTCCGAGGTGGTTAACGTCCTTACCCCTACTTATTACAGCTTGACAAAGGCAACACACGGCTTGACAAATGTTGTCCGCATTTCTGTTGAAATACTTCCACACCGAAGAGCTGATTTTTTTGGTATTTTCACCAGGCATGTCAATGGCCATATTCCTCCCACGGACAACAGGTGTCTCCCCGGGTGCCTGACTTAAACAAACCACCTCACCATCAGAATCCTCCTGGTCAATTTCCTCCCCAGCGCCAGCAACACCCATATCCTCCTCATCCTGGTGTACTTCAACACTGACATCTTCAATCTGACTATCAGGAACTGGACTGCGGGTGCTCCTTCCAGCACTTGCAGGGGGCGTGCAAATGGTGGAAGGCGCATGCTCTTCACGTCCAGTGTTGGGAAGGTCAGGCATCGCAAACGACACAATTGGACTCTCCTTGTGGATTTGTGATTTCGAAGAACGCACAGTTCTTTGCTGTGCTTTTGCCAGCTTGAGTCTTTTCATTTTTCTAGCGAGAGGCTGAGTGCTTCCATCCTCATGTGAAGCTGAACCACTAGCCATGAACATAGGCCAGGGCCTCAGCCGTTCCTTGCCACTCCGTGTGGTAAATAGCATATTGGCAAGTTTACGCTTCTCCTCCGACAATTTTATTTTAGATTTTTGAGTCCTTTTTTTACTGATATTTGGTGTTTTGGATTTTACATGCTCTGTACTATGACATTGGGCATCGGCCTTGGCAGACGACGTTTATGGCATTTCATTGTCTCGGCCATGACTAGTGGCAGCAGCTTCAGCACGAGGTGGAAGTCGATCTTGATCTTTCCCTATTTTTGGAACCTCAACATTTTTGTTCTCCATATTTTAATAGGCACAACTAAAAGGCACCTCAGGTAAACAATGGAGATGGATGGATACTAGTATACTTATGGATGACGAGCGACTGCCGACACAGAGGTAGCTACAGCCGTGGACTACCGTACTACGTCTGCTGCTAGTATAGACTGGATGATAATGATATAAAAAATATATATATATCACTACTGCAGGACAGGTATATATTATATAATGACGGACCTGCTGGACACTGTCAGCACTGCAGACTCCTAAAGTAAACTACTAGTATGAAGAAGATAGAAGAAAGAAAAAAACACCACAGGTAGGTATACAATTATGGATGGACGAGCGACTGCCGACACAGAGGTAGCTACAGCCGTGGACTACCGTACTGCGTCTGCTGCTAGTATAGACTGGATGATAATGATATAAAAAATATATATATATCACTACTGCAGGACAGGTATATATTATATAATGACGGACCTGCTGGACACTGTCAGCACTGCAGACTCCTAAAGTAAACTACTAGTATGAAGAAGATAGAAAAAGAAAAAAAACACCACAGGTAGGTATACAATTATGGATGGACGAGCGACTGCCGACACAGAGGTAGCTACAGCCGTGGACTACCGTACTGCGTCTGCTGCTAGTATAGACTGGATGATAATGATATAAAAAATATATATATATCACTACTGCAGGACAGGTATATATTATATAATGACGGACCTGCTGGACACTGTCAGCACTGCAGACTCCTAAAGTAAACTACAAGTATGAAGAAGATAGAAAAAAAAAACACCACAGGTAGGTATACAATTATGGATGGACGAGCGACTGCCGACACAGAGGTAGCTACAGCCGTGGACTACCGTACTGCGTCAGCTGCTAGTAAAGACTGGATGATAATGATATAAAAAATATATATATATCACTACTGCAGGACAGGTATATATTATATAATGACGGACCTGCTGGACACTGTCAGCACTGCAGACTCCTAAAGTAAACTACTAGTATGAAGAAGATAGAAAAAAAAACAAAACACCACAGGTAGGTATACAATTATGGATGGACGAGCGACTGCCGACACAGAGGTAGCTACAGCCGTGGACTACCGTACTGCGTCTGCTGCTAGTATAGACTGGATGATAATGATATAAAAAATATATATATATCACTACTGCAGGACAGGTATATATTATATAATGACGGACCTGCTGGACACTGTCAGCACTGCAGACTCCTAAAGTAAACTACTAGTTTGAAGAAGATATAAAAAAAAAAAACACCACAGGTAGGTATACAATTATGGATGGACGAGCGACTGCCGACACAGAGGTAGCTACAGCCGTGGACTACCGTACTGCGTCTGCTGCTAGTATAGACTGGATGATAATGAGATAAAAATATATATATATATCACTACTGCAGGACAGGTATATATTATATAATGACGGACCTGCTGGACACTGTCAGCACTGCAGACTCCTAAAGTAAACTACTAGTATGAAGAAGATAGAAAAGAAAAAAAACACCACAGGTAGGTATACAATTATGGATGGACGAGCGACTGCCGACACAGAGGTAGCTACAGCCGTGGACTACCGTACTGCGTCTGCTGCTAGTATAGACTGGATGATAATGATATATATCACTACTGCAGGACAGGTATATATTATATAATGACGGACCTGCTGGACACTGTCAGCAGAATGCGTTTATAGAATAAAAACACCACACGACGAGTGTTTAACTTTTTCAGGCAGACAATCACAATATACTGGTGGTCAGTGGTCACTGGTCAGTCACACTGGCAGTGGCACTCTGGCAGCAAAAGTGTGCACTGTTAAATATGTACTCCTGCTATAACTGCTCCCCAGTCTCCCCCACAATTAAGCTGTGTGAGCAGTGAGCACTCAGCACAGTCAGATATACATAGATGATGCAGCACACTGAGGCTGAGCACAGATATGGTATGTGACTGTGTATCGTTTTTTTTTCAGGCAGAGAACGGATTATATTAAATAATAAAAATAAATAAAACTGCACTGGTGGTCAGTCACTAGTATAACTATCAGCAAAACTCTGCACTCTCTGAGTACTCCTCCTAATGCTCCAGTAAATCAAGTGTCTCACTCTCTATCTATTCTAAACGGAGAGGACGCCAGCCACGTCCTCTCCCTATCAATCTCAATGCACGTGTGAAAATGGCGGCGACGCGCGGCTCCTTATATAGAATCCGAGTCTCGCGATAGAATCCGAGCCTCGCGAGAATCCAACAGCGGGATGATGACGTTCGGGCGCGCTCGGGTTAACCAAGCAAGGCGGGAGGATCCGAGTCGCTCGGACCCGTGTAAAAAAAGGTGAAGTTCGGGCGGGTTCGGATTCCGAGGAACCGAACCCGCTCATCACTACTATCTTTTACACAAGATAGTCAAATTGACTTGCCTGCACAGTCTAATTTTTGCTTGCGATGCCGACCCAGCGGGACCGCGCATCGGCATCGCAAGTTGTGTACACACGGTGCAATGGTGGTCATTCCGAGTTGTTCGCTCATTGCCGATTTTCGCTATATTGCGATTAGTCGCTTACTGCGCATGCGCAAGGTTCGCAGAGCGCATGCGGTTAGTTATTTTACACAAAAGTTAGGTATTTTACTCACGGCATAACGAGGAATTTTCATCGTTCTGGTGATCGGAGTGTGATTGACAGGAAGTGGGTGTTTCTGGGCGGAAACTGGCCGTTTTCTGGGCGTGTGTGAAAAAACGCTGGCGTTTATGGGAAAAACGCGGGAGTGTCTGAAGAAACGGGGGAGTGTCTGGGCGAACGCTGGGTGTGTTTGTGACGTCAAACCAGGAACGAAACTGACTGAACTGATCGCAATGGCTGAGTAAGTCTGCAGCTACTCAGAAACTGCTAAGAAATTTCTATTCGCAATTCTGCAAATCTTTCATTCGCAATTCTGCTAAGCTAAGGTACACTCCCAGAGGGCGGCGGCTTAGCGTGTGCAATGCTGCTAAAAGCAGCTAGCGAGCGAACAACTCGGAATGAGGGCCAATATGCAATAACTTTCCTTACGATTTGTTAAGTGCATATCGCACCGTGCGTACACACCATTAGAGTGGTAGAGGAAATGGGATAAAAACACACAACAATTCCCTATCCAATAATAACCTAAGTAACATTCATACATACAATTAAGCAAGGTCACATAAGGAGCAAATGGTAATATTTTGCTGAGGCGGTCTCATGATTTGTTGGCTCTTTTACAGTCGGCACTATGATGGAGAAGTCAAGTAGCAGAACTATTTACACCTGTCCTGTTTTCAAGTAGTGCTTAATCTTAAGGAAATTGCACGGAACTTCCAAGGATTCCCTAATGAGGCCTAGTGCCCCGGCTTAATCTCCTAAACTCATCTGATCTCCTTCTCAAGAGTTATACTTAACTGCAAAACACTGAATCCCCTGTAATTGCTGCCATGGTCTATCAAAACAGGTTCTTGTGAAATTAAGCCATTTGTGGAGTAATTAGCCATAGACATACTAAGCAGATGATGTAACGGTATAACTTCCTACTTAGTGATTCAACCCTTCTTGGACCAAATTACTTTTTCAAAACGTATCACACATATGGAAAAAAAATCTCTCTGCAGAGAGAACAAAGGGGGTCATTCCGAGTTGATCGCTAGATAAAAATGTTTGCAGCGCAGCGATTAAGTGAAAAAGTGGCACTTCTGCATATGCGGCACAATGCGCACGCGCTACGTACTTTCACAACAGCCGATGTATTTTTACTAGAGATGAGCGGGTTCGGTTCCTCGGAATCCGAACCCGCCCGAACTTCAGCTTTTTTTACACGGATCCGAGCGACTCGGATCTTCCCGCCTTGCTCGGTTAACCCGAGCGCGCCCGAACGTCATCATGACGCTGTCGGATTCTCGCGAGGCTCGGATTCTATATAAGGAGCCGCGCGTCGTCGCCATTTTACACGTGCATTGAGATTGATAGTGAGAGGACGTGGCTGGCGTCCTCTCCGTTTAGAGAAGAAATAGATAGGAGAGTGAGAGTGAGACAGTGACACTTCATTTACTGGAGCTTAGGAGGAGTACTCAGACAGAGAGTGCAGAATTTTGCTGATAGTATTAGTTAGTTATACTAGTGACAGAGTGAGACAGTGACACTTCATTTACTGGAGCTTAGGAGGAGTACTCAGACAGAGAGTGCAGAATTTTGCTGATAGTATTAGTTAGTTATACTAGTGACTGACCAGTGACCACCAGTGCAGTTTTATATTATTTAATATAATCCGTTCTCTGCCTGAAAAAACGATACACAGTGACTCAGTCACATACCATATCTGTGCTCAGCCCAGTGTGCTGCTGCATCATCTATGTATAATATCTGACTGTGCTCACACAGCTTAATTGTGGGGGAGACTGGGAAGCAGTTAGGTTATAGCAGGAGCCAGGAGTACATATTAAAATTAAACAGTGCACACTTTTTTTCTGCAGGAGTGCCACTGCCAGTGTGACTGACCAGTGACCTGACCACCAGTATATAGTATACTATATTGTATTGTGAATGTCTGCCTGTAAAAGTTAAACACACGTCGTGTGACTTGTGTGGTGTTTTTTTATTCTATAAAATAAAAAACTCATTCTGCTGACAGACAGTGTCCAGCAGGTCCGTCATTATATAATATATACCTGTCCGGCTGCAGTAGTGATATATATATATTTTTTATATCATTATTTATCATCCAGTCGCAGCAGACACAGTACGGTAGTTCACGGCTGTAGCTACCTCTGTGTCGGCACTCGGCAGTCCATCCATAATTGTATACCCCCTACCCGTGGTTTTTTTTTTCTTTCTTCTTTATACATACTACATCTCATTATCATCCAGTCTATATTAGCAGCAGAAACAGTACAGTACGGTAGTCCACGGCTGTAGCTACCTCTGTGTCGGCACTCGGCAGTCCGTCCATAATTGTATACCACCTACCCGTGGTTTTTTTTTCTTTCTTCTTTATACATACTACATCTCATTATCAACCAGTCTATATTAGCAGCAGACACAGTACGGTAGTCCACGGCTGTAGCTACCTCTGTGTCGGCACTCGGCAGTCCATCCATAATTGTATACCACCTACCCGTGGTTTTTTTTTTCTTTCTTCTTTATACATACTACATCTCATTATCATCCAGTCTATATTAGCAGCAGACACAGTACAGTACGGTAGTCCACGGCTGTAGCTACCTCTGTGTCGGCACTCGGCAGTCCATCCATAATTGTATACCACCTACCCGTGTTTTTTTTTTCTTTCTTTATACATACATACTACATCTCTTTATCAACCAGTCTATATTAGCAGCAGACACAGTACGGTAGTCCACGGCTGTAGCTACCTCTGTGTCGGCACTCGGCAGTCCATCCATAATTGTATACCACCTACCCGTGGTTTTTTTTTTCTTTCTTCTTTATACATACATACTACATCTCTTTATCAACCAGTCTATATTAGCAGCAGACACAGTACGGTAGTCCACGGCTGTAGCTACCTCTGTGTCGGCACTCGGCAGTCCGTCCATAATTGTATACCACCTACCCGTGGTTTTTTTTTCTTTCTTCTTTATACATACATACATACATCTCTTTATCAACCAGTCTATATTAGCAGCAGACACAGTACGGTAGTCCACGGCTGTAGCTACCTCTGTGTCGGCACTCGGCAGTCCATCCATAATTGTATACCACCTACCCGTGGTTTTTTTTTTCTTTCTTCTTTATACATACTACATCTCATTATCATCCAGTCTATATTAGCAGCAGACACAGTACAGTACGGTAGTCCACGGCTGTAGCTACCTCTGTGTCGGCACTCGGCAGTCCATCCATAATTGTATACCACCTACCCGTGGTTTTTTTTTCTTTCTTCTTTATACATACATACTACATCTCTTTATCAACCAGTCTATATTAGCAGCAGACACAGTACGGTAGTCCACGGCTGTAGCTACCTCTGTGTCGGCACTCGGCAGTCCGTCCATAATTGTATACCACCTACCCGTGGTTTTTTTTTCTTTCTTCTTTATACATACATACTACATCTCTTTATCAACCAGTCTATATTAGCAGCAGACACAGTACGGTAGTCCGCGGCTGTAGCTACCTCTGTGTCGGCACTCGGCAGTCCGTCCATAATTGTATACCACCTACCCGTGGTTTTTTTTTCTTTCTTCTTTATACATACATACTACATCTCATTATCATCCAGTCTATATTAGCAGCAGACACAGTACAGTACAATAGTCCACGGCTGTAGCTACCTCTGTGTCGGCACTCGGCAGTCCATCCATAATTGTATACTAGTATCCATCCATCTCCATTGTTTACCTGAGGTGCCTTTTAGTTGTGCCTATTAAAATATGGAGAACAAAAATGTTGAGGTTCCAAAATTAGGGAAAGATCAAGATCCACTTCCACCTCGTGCTGAAGCTGCTGCCACTAGTCATGGCCGAGACGATGAAATGCCAGCAACGTCGTCTGCCAAGGCCGATGCCCAATGGCATAGTACAGAGCATGTCAAATCCAAAACACCAAATATCAGTAAAAAAAAGGACTCCAAAACCTAAAATAAAATTGTCGGAGGAGAAGCGTAAACTTGCCAATATGCCATTTACCACACGGAGTGGCAAGGAACGGCTGAGGCCCTGGCCTATGTTCATGGCTAGTGGTTCAGCTTCACATGAGGATGGAAGCACTCAGCCTCTCGCTAGAAAACTGAAAAGACTCAAGCTGGCAAAAGCACCGCAAAGAACTGTGCGTTCTTCGAAATCCCAAATCCACAAGGAGAGTCCAATTGTGTCGGTTGCGATGCCTGACCTTCCCAACACTGGACGTGAAGAGCATGCGCCTTCCACCATTTGCACGCCCCCTGCAAGTGCTGGAAGGAGCACCTGCAGTCCAGTTCCTGATAGTCAGATTGAAGATGTCAGTGTTGAAGTACACCAGGATGAGGAGGATATGGGTGTTGCTGGCGCTGGGGAGGAAATTGACCAGGAGGATTCTGATGGTGAGGTGGTTTGTTTAAGTCAGGCACCCGGGGAGACACCTGTTGTCCGTGGGAGGAATATGGCCGTTGACATGCCTGGTGAAAATACCAAAAAAATCAGCTCTTCGGTGTGGAAGTATTTCACCAGAAATGCGGACAACATTTGTCAAGCCGTGTGTTCCCTTTGTCAAGCTGTAATAAGTAGGGGTAAGGACGTTAACCACCTCGGAACATCCTCCCTTATACGTCACCTGCAGCGCATTCATAATAAGTCAGTGACAAGTTCAAAAACTTTGGCCGACAGCGGAAGCAGTCCACTGACCAGTAAATCCCTTCCTCTTGTAACCAAGCTCACGCAAACCACCCCACCAACTCCCTCAGAGTCAATTTCCTCCTTCCCCAGGAATGCCAATAGTCCTGCAGGCCATGTCACTGGCAATTCTGACGAGTCCTCTCCTGCCTGGGATTCCTCCGATGCATCCTTGCGTGTAACGCCTACTGCTGCTGGCGCTGCTGTTGTTGCTGCTGGGAGTCGATGGTCATCCCAGAGGGGAAGTCGTAAGCCCATTTGTACTACTTCCAGTAAGCAATTGACTGTCCAACAGTCCTTTGCGAGGAAGATGAAATATCACAGCAGTCATCCTGCTGCAAAGCGGATAACTGAGGCCTTGACAACAATGTTGGTGTTAGACGTGCGTCCGGTATCCGCCGTTAGTTCACAGGGAACTAGACAATTTATTGAGGCAGTGTGCCCCCGTTACCAAATACCATCTAGGTTCCACTTCTCTAGGCAGGCGATACCGAGAATGTACACGGACGTCAGAAAAAGACTCACCAGTGTCCTAAAAAATGCAGTTGTACCCAATGTCCACTTAACCACGGACATGTGAACAAGTGGAGCAGGGCAGGGTCAGGACTATATGACTGTGACAGCCCACTGGGTAGATGTATTGACTCCCGCCGCAAGAACAGCAGCGGCGGCACCAGTAGCAGCATCTCGCAAACGCCAACTCTTTCCTAGGCAGGCTACGCTTTGTATCACCGCTTTCCAGAATACGCACACAGCTGAAAACCTCTTACGGCAACTGAGGAAGATCATCGCGGAATGGCTTACCCCAATTGGACTCTCCTGTGGATTTGTGGCATCGGACAACGCCAGCAATATTGTGTGTGCATTAAATATGGGCAAATTCCAGCACGTCCCATGTTTTGCACATACCTTGAATTTGGTGGTGCAGAATTTTTTAAAAAACGACAGGGGCGTGCAAGAGATGCTGTCGGTGGCCAGAAGAATTGCGGGACACTTTCGGCGTACAGGCACCACGTACAGAAGACTGGAGCACCACCAAAAACTACTGAACCTGCCCTGCCATCATCTGAAGCAAGAAGTGGTAAAGAGGTGGAATTCAACCCTCTATATGCTTCAGAGGTTGGAGGAGCAGCAAAAGGCCATTCAAGCCTATACAATTGAGCACGATATAGGAGGTGGAATGCACCTGTCTCAAGTGCAGTGGAGAATGATTTCAACGTTGTGCAAGGTTCTGATGCCCTTTGAACTTGCCACACGTGAAGTCAGTTCAGACACAGCCAGCCTGAGTCAGGTCATTCCCCTCATCAGGCTTTTGCAGAAGAAGCTGGAGACATTGAAGGAGGAGCTAACACGGAGCGATTCCGCTAGGCATGTGGGACTTGTGGATGGAGCCCTTAATTCGCTTAACAAGGATTCACGGGTGGTCAATCTGTTGAAATCAGAGCACTACATTTTGGCCACCGTGCTCGATCCTAGATTTAAAACCTACCTTGGATCTCTCTTTCCGGCAGACACAAGTCTGCTGGGGTTGAAAGACCTGCTGGTGAGAAAATTGTCAAGTCAAGCGGAACGCGACCTGTCAACATCTCCTCCTTCACATTCTCCCGCAACTGGGGGTGCGAGGAAAAGGCTCAGAATTCCGAGCCCACCCGCTGGCGGTGATGCAGGGCAGTCTGGAGCGACTGCTGATGCTGACATCTGGTCCGGACTGAAGGACCTGACAACGATTACGGACATGTCGTCTACTGTCACTGCATATGATTCTCTCAACATTGAAAGAATGGTGGAGGATTATATGAGTGACCGCATCCAAGTAGGCACGTCACACAGTCCGTACTTATACTGGCAGGAAAAAGAGGCAATTTGGAGGCCCTTGCACAAACTGGCTTTATTCTACCTAAGTTGCCCTCCCACAAGTGTGTACTCCGAAAGAGTGTTTAGTGCCGCCGCTCACCTTGTCAGCAATCGGCGTACGAGGTTACATCTAGAAAATGTGGAGAAGATGATGTTCATTAAAATGAATTATAATCAATTCCTCCGCGGAGACTTTGACCAGCAGCAATTGCCTCCACAAAGTACACAGGGAGCTGAGATGGTGGATTCCAGTGGGGACGAATTGATAATCTGTGAGGAGGGGGATGTACACGGTGATATATCGGAGGATGATGATGAGGTGGACATCTTGCCTCTGTAGAGCCAGTTTGTGCAAGGAGAGATTAATTGCTTCTTTTTTGGGGGGGGTCCAAACCAACCCGTCATATCAGTCACAGTCGTGTGGCAGACCCTGTCACTGAAATGATGGGTTGGTTAAAGTGTGCATGTCCTGTTTATACAACATAAGGGTGGGTGGGAGGGCCCAAGGACAATTCCATCTTGCACCTCTTTTTTCTTTTATTTTTCTTTGCGTCATGTGCTGTTTGGGGAGGGTTTTTTGGAAGGGCCATCCTGCGTGACACTGCAGTGCCACTCCTAGATGGGCCCGGTGTTTGTGTCGGCCACTAGGGTCGCTTATCTTACTCACACAGTCAGCTACCTCATTGCGCCTCTTTTTTTCTTTGCATCATGTGCTGTTTGGGGAGGGTTTTTTGGAAGGGACATCCTGCGTGACACTGCAGTGCCACTCCTAGATGGGCCCGGTGTTTGTGTCGGCCACTAGGGTCGCTTATCTTACTCACACAGTCAGCTACCTCATTGCGCCTCTTTTTTTCTTTGCGTCATGTGCTGTTTGGGGAGGGTTTTTTGGAAGGGACATCCTGCGTGACACTGCAGTGCCACTCCTAGATGGGCCCGGTGTTTGTGTCGGCCACTAGGGTCGCTTATCTTACTCACACAGTCAGCTACCTCATTGCGCCTCTTTTTTTCTTTGCGTCATGTGCTGTTTGGGGAGGGTTTTTTGGAAGGGACATCCTGCGTGACACTGCAGTGCCACTCCTAGATGGGCCCGGTGTTTGTGTCGGCCACTAGGGTCGCTTATCTTACTCACACAGTCAGCTACCTCATTGCGCCTCTTTTTTTCTTTGCGTCATGTGCTGTTTGGGGAGGGTTTTTTGGAAGGGACATCCTGCGTGACACTGCAGTGCCACTCCTAGATGGGCCCGGTGTTTGTGTCGGCCACTAGGGTCGCTTATCTTACTCACACAGTCAGCTACCTCATTGCGCCTCTTTTTTTCTTTGCGTCATGTGCTGTTTGGGGAGGGTTTTTTGGAAGGGACATCCTGCGTGACACTGCAGTGCCACTCCTAGATGGGCCCGGTGTTTGTGTCGGCCACTAGGGTCGCTTATCTTACTCACACAGTCAGCTACCTCATTGCGCCTCTTTTTTTCTTTGCGTCATGTGCTGTTTGGGGAGGGTTTTTTGGAAGGGACATCCTGCGTGACACTGCAGTGCCACTCCTAGAAGGGCCCGGTGTTTGTGTCCGCCACTAGGGTCGCTTATCTTACTCACACAGCGACCTCGGTGCAAATTTTAGGACTAAAAATAATATTGTGAGGTGTGAGGTATTCAGAATAGACTGAAAATGAGTGTAAATTATGGTTTTTGAGGTTAATAATACTTTGGGATCAAAATGACCCCCAAATTCTATGATTTAAGCTGTTTTTTAGGGTTTTTTGAAAAAAACACTCGAATCCAAAACACACCCGAATCCGACAAAAAAAATTTGGTGAGGTTTTGCCAAAACGCGGTCGAACCCAAAACACGGCCGCGGAACCGAACCCAAAACCAAAACACAAAACCCGAAAAATTTCCGGCGCTCATCTCTAATTTTTACACAAGGTCTAGCAAAGCTTTTCAGTCGCAATGGCCGCCGCAGAGTGATTGACATGAAGTGGGCGTTTCTGGGTGTCAACTGACCGTTTTCAGGGACTGCTCGAAAAAACGCATGCGTGCCAGGAAAAACGCAGGCATGGCTGGGCGAACGCAGGGTGTGTTTGTGACATCAAATCCGGAACTGAACAGTCTGAAGTGATCGCAAGCGCTGAGTAGGTCTGGAGCTACTCCAAAACTGCACAATTGTTTTTTGTAGCCGCTCTGCGATCCTTTCGTTTGCACTTCTGCTAAGCTAAAATACACTCCCAGTGGGCGGCGGCTTAGCGTTTGCACGGCTGCTAAAAACTGCTAGCGAGTGATCAACTCGGAATGACCCCCAAAGATCCATGGTTTGGTTATTAATCTGCTGACACTTTAGCAGCTGTTTGTGTCACAAGTATTGCCTCCTTTGGGTGCTCTGAGCAGCATTGAAGTTGCACTATTGGCTGCACTGCAGGCTGCTATTCTAGGCCCCATGCTAGCTCAATGCAGGGTCTGAGGTTACAGCGACGCTGATGACCCCACGGCCTCCATCCTGGGGGACGGCACTCCTCCCTGCGGTCTCTGCCCTCTTTAATAGACTACAAAATTGCTTCAACATTGCATGCAAGTAACTAAAGGCCTGATTGCACGCTATCTGCATTGCTGCGGCATCTTTGGACACAATGCGAAAATATGCTAATGCTGCAGGAGGGATCTTAGGACTGGGTAAGCATAAGCTCGAACTCCGCAGCCAAGGCAAGTAACTCTGCTTCGGAAGACACTGGCCTTGGCACGTCCAAAAAATGTGGCCCTTGTTTTCTGAAGTGGCCCCCCTCCCCACCCCCAAATGGCTGCAGCCTATCAATCAGGCTGCGGCATTCCTGACACTGCGATTGGAGCTACAGCTGCATCGCGGCATATGCGCACTGCGGTTCCGACGCATGCACGCTCCACCCACCATCGGAATTGTACACAAAACATCGGGTTTGCATACAACTCTGAATTAGACCCTAAATGTGTATATTCGCTCATATGGAGATTTGTATGCCTCTCCGTAGCCGGGCCGCTCCCATATGTATGCTTGGTTTCATAGCCAATAACATTGTCTGTGTACGCCTGCTCCAGCTCTGTTCTTGGTGCAAAAGATCTGTCTGAAATCAGGCGTAATTATGCATAACCACTTCTTTACATAACTGATAATTCCATCTGTAGGCCATCTGTCAACCTTGCCTACATGAAAGCTCCCCGTTACAGCCCAGTTCTGATTAACCAGACATAGGACTCTGCACCCCCCTTACTTGCTTACACTTGGTTCTGGAGCACACACAGTGCAAAAACACGCAAAGTAGTACACTCCACATACATACTTGGGTTCGACTCTTCATAAGCACTTATAGGTTTGTGACCATATGCAATTAGCTAGTCGACAGGCAACAGAATGTTGTGATGGTCTGAATGTCAATATGTCGATGCCTTCAGAATGTCGACACCAGATTTTAGGGTTAGGGTTAGATTACGGTAAGTAAGTATTTGGCTGAAATTAGGGTTAGGCTACAGCTAGGGTTAGGCGTTCACAATGTTGGCATTCTGGCAATGTTGACAGAATGCTGTCGACACCCATTTATGACAATAAAGCCTTCTTATTCTATATTTGGATGCTACTTAATTTTGGCAATAATATCCCTTTAATGGAATTTTTGTTCTCTGCTGAAAAGATAAACAACTTAATATGTGTAACTGGCTGCAAGTTCCACCTCTGCAGTTCTGGATTCCTAGTCCCATTAGCACCTCCATGGAATGCTGCAATGGATTAAGTTGTGTATTACTTTTTATGGACCATCCCTATTTCCCACACAAGGAATCTTTCTGCAAGTGATATAAACATGAGATTCCGCGAATTCCTATGAAGAAATGTTAAGGTACAGGGTGGTGTATTTATATATACTATTCCATTCACAGTTTAAATATGAAAGAATGGAGGTTAACGTCATACCCTCCACCTCCCTACCATGTCTGCAGAAAACAGCATCCTTTCTAAAGCACATAACTTATAAATATTGCATGTTTTCTGCAGGAAGACTAACGCGTAATTCAATGCTCTTGTACTCTGAGAGAAAGCTGGTTATTTCCTCAGTGCTGACTGACGAGAGATGGAGAGCAGACTGCAAGGTGCTATCTGGGGTATAACATAATGCATGGAAATTGAGCTACCATTTACTAGGCTGCAAATTAAGCACATGTTATAAAATCCAATGATCTACAACATTAAGAGAGATTGCAGTGCAAACACTGCTGTAGCTGGCACCAAGCAGTATTAAATACCAATGTGCTTCAATCTCTGGTGTAGAATGATATTGGACAGGCGTATTGCTAAATGATTGCTAGTGTTCTTACAGCGGCAGATATAAATCACACACTAATGGCCACCAAAGAAGCGCCGTTGAAGGTGCGCAAAGAAATTGATGCACACTAGGCGCACAGATTTGTCTTAATGGATGCAAATGGCGAGTTTCTGCATGCGCAGATGCAGATTTAGGCATCTTTGTCTAAGTCCTATTCTGAGTTTGAAATAGGGCATTTTGGGGCGTGAACTGTGTGGAGACAATGTGATCACCCATAATCACCCATAACCACCCTGACTTGTGTGAGTGTCATGGGTATGTATCAAAAGCACCGTACAAGCCTGAGTAGTGCGTATGGAGAAGGGAAGCCTATATCTGTCAGATCTCCTGCATCTAGCAAGGGGCTGGTTCAAGTTCAGATACGAATAATGATGGTACAGTATAATGATGGGAACCGCAATGGGCATAAGCATTAGTTGAACAGATACATGCATTAGCATAAGGTAGTAAATGAGTCCTGCAACTACGGCCACTTTAAATCAGCCACAGACACTGGCGTATATACAATGGGTGCAATGTGTGTGGTGCACATGGGTCCCTGAGTCCAGGGAAGCCCACATTGCACACGCTGCACCCATTTTTTAATACGTACCCCTCCGGAGTCCCGAGCCAATGGCAGCAGTGCTGCAGAGATCACCTACCATGCTAGAAACCAGTTCAGGGTGCCACAACCTGTGTACCATGCACCTCAAAGTCAAAATCCCCTGCGGTGTCTGCAGTGCATTAGATTCTCCGCCAGAAATCCATAACTGGTTCATTAGAATCCATCCACTGGAATTAGAATTGTGACAGACTCACCGCAATGTTTCTCTGACGTCCTAGTGGATGCTGGGAACTCCGTAAGGACCATGGGGAATAGACGGGCTCCGCAGGAGACTGGGCACTCTAAAAGAAAGATTAGGTACTATCTGGTGTGCACTGGCTCCTCCCTCTATGCCCCTCCTCCAAGCCTCAGTTAGATTTCTGTGCCCGGCCGAGGTTGGATGCACACTAGGGGCTCTCCTGAGCTCCTGGAAAGAAAGTATATGTTAGGTTTTTCATTTTACAGTGAGACCTGCTGGCAACAGGCTCACTGCAACGAGGGACTAAGGGGAGAAGAAGCGAACCTACCTGCTTGCAGCTAGCTTGGGCTTCTTAGGCTACTGGACACCATTAGCTCCAGAGGGATCGACCGCAGGACCCGTCCTTGGTGTTCGTTCCCGGAGCCGCGCCGCCGTCCCCCTTACAGAGCCAGAAGCATGAAGATGGTCCGGAAAATCGGCGGCAGAAGACTTCAGTCTTCACCAAGGTAGCGCACAGCACTGCAGCTGTGCGCCATTGCTCCTCATACACACTTCACACTCAGGTCACTGAGGGTGCAGGGCGCTGGGGGGGGGGGGGCGCCCTGAGCAGCAATAAAAACACCTTGGCTGGCAAAATAATCACAATATATAGCCCCAGAGGCTATATATGTGATAATTACCCCTGCCAGAATCCATAAAAAAGCGGGAGAAAAGTCCGCGAAAAAGGGGCGGAGCTATCTCCCTCGGCACACTGGCGCCATTTTCTCTTCACAGTGTAGCTGGAAGACAGCTCCCCAGGTTCTCCCCTGTAGTTTTCAGGCTCAAAGGGTTAAAAAGAGAGGGGGGGCACTAAATTTAGGCGCAATATTGTTTATACAAGCAGCTATTGGGGAAAATTCACTCAGTGATAGTGTTTATCCCTACATTATATAGCGCTCTGGTGTGTGCTGGCATACTCTCTCTCTGTCTCCCCAAAGGGCTGTGTGGGGTCCTGTCCTCAGTCAGAGCATTCCCTGTGCGTGGGCGGTGTGTCGGTACGGCTGTGTCGACATGTTTGATGAGGAGGCTTATGTGGAGGCGGAGCAGATGCCGATAAATGGGATGTCGCCCCCTGTGGGCCGACACCAGAGTGGATGGATAGGTGGAAGGTATTAACCGACCGTGTCAACTCCTTACATAAAAGGCTGGATGACGTAACAGCTATGGGACAGCCGGCTTCTCAGCCCGCGCCTGCCCAGGCGTCTCAAAGGCCATCAGGGGCTCAAAAACGCCCGCTCCCTCAGATGGCAGACACAGATGTCGACACGGAGTCTGACTCCAGTGTCGACGAGGTTGAGACATATACACAATCCACTAGGAACATCCGTTACATGATCCCGGCAATAAAAATGTGTTACACATTTCTGACATTAACCCAAGTGCCACTAAAAAAGGGTTTTATGTTTGGGGAGAAAAAGCAGGCAGTGCTTTGTTCCCCCATCCAATGAGTGAATGAAGTGTGAAAAAGCGTGGGTTCCCCCGATAAGAAACTGATAATTTCTAAAAAGTTACTGATGGCGTACCTTTTCCCGCCAGAGGATAAGTTACGCTGGGAGATATCCCCTAGGGTGGATAAGGCGCTCACACGTTTGTCAAAAAAGGTGGCACTGCCGTCTTAGGATACGGCCACTTTGAAGGTACCTGCTGATAAAAAGCAGGAGGCTATCCTGAAGTCTGTATTTACACACTCAGGTACTAGACTGAGACCTGCAGATAGTGCTGCTGCAGCGTGGTCTGTAACCCTGTCAAACAGGGATACTATTTTGCGAACATAAGACGTCGTCTTATATATGAGGGATGCACAGAGGGATATTTTGCCGGCTGGCATCCAGAATTAATGCAATGTCCATTCTGTCAGGAGGGTATTGGAGACCCGACACTGGACAGGTGATGCTGACTTTAAAAGGCACATAGAGCCTTATAAGGGTGAGGAATTGTTTGGGGATGGTCTCTGGGACCTCGTATCCACAGCAACAGCTGGGAAGAAAAATTTTTACCTCAGGTTTCCTCACAGCCTAAGAAAGCACTGTATTATCAGGTACAGTCCTTTCGGCTTCAGAAAAGCAAGCGGGTCAAAGGCGCTTCCTTTCTGCACAGAGACGAGGGAAGAGGGAAAAAGCTGCACCAGTCAGCCAGTTCCCAGAATCAAAATTCTTCCCCCGCTTCCTCTGAGTCCACCGCATGACGCGGGGGCTCCACAGGCGTAGCCATGTACGGTGGGGGGCCGCCTCAAAAATTTCAGCGATCAGTGGGCTCGCTCACAGGTGGATCCCTGGATCCTTCAAGTAGTATCTCAGGGGTACAGGCTGGAATTCGAGGCGTCTCCCCCCCGCCGTTTCCTCAAATCTGCCTTGCCGACAACTCCCTCAGGCAGGGAGGCTGTGCTAGAGGCAATTCACAAGCTGTATTCCCAGCAGGTGATAGTCAAGGTGCCCCTACTTCAACAAGGACGGGGTTACTATTCCACACTGTTTGTGGTACCGAAACCGGACGGTTCGGTGAGACCCATTTTAAATTTGAAGTCCTTGAACACATACATAAAAAAATTCAAGTTCAAGATGGAATCGCTCAGGGCGGTTATTGCAAGCCTGGAGGAGGGGGATTACATGGTATCCCTGGACATCAAGGATGCTTACCTACATGTCCCAATTTACCTTCCTCACCAGGAGTACCTCAGATTTGTGGTACAGGGTTGCCATTACCAATTCCAGACACTACCGTTTGGACTGTCCACGGCACTGAGGGTGTTTACCAAGGTAATGGCAGAAATGATAATACTCCTTCAAAAAAAAGGGAGTTTTAATTATCCCGTACTTGGACGATCTCCTTATAAAGGCGAGGTCCATGGAGCAGTTGTTGGTCGGAGTAGCACTATCTCGGGAAGTGCTACAACAGCACGGATGGATTCTATACATTCCAAAGTCACAGCTGGTTCCTACCACACGCCTGCTGTTCCTGGGGATGGTTCTGGACACAGAACAGAAAAAAGTGTTTCTCCCGCAGGAGAAAGCCAAGGAGCTGTCATCTCTAGTCAGAGACCTCCTGAAACCAAAACAGGTATCGGTGCATCACTGCACACGAGTCCTGGGAAAAATGGTAGCTTCTTACGAAGCAAAATTCCATTCGGCAGGTTCCATGCAAGAACCTTTCAGTGGGACCTCTTGGACAAGTGGTCGGAATCGCATCTTCAGATGCATCGGCTGATAACCCTGTCTCCAAGGACCAGGGTATCTCTACTGTGGTGGCTGCAGAGTGCTCATCTTCAAGAGGGCCGCAGATTCGGCATACAGGACTGGGTCCTGGTAACCACGGATGCCAGCCTTCGAGGCTGGGGGGCAGTCACACAGGGAAGAAATTTCCAAGGACTTTGGTCAAGTCAGGAGTCGTCCCTACACATAAATATTCTGGAACTGAGGGCCATTTACAATGCCCTAAGTCTGGCAAGGCCTCGGCTTCAAAACCAGCCGGTACTGATCCAATCAGACAACATCACGGCAGTCGCCCATGTAAACCGACAGGGCGGCACAAGAAGCAGGATGGCGATGGCAGAAACCACAAGGATTCTCCGATGGGCGGAAAATCACGTCTTAGCACTGTCAGCAGTGTTCATTCCGGGAGTGGACATCTGGGAAGCAGACTTCCTCAGCAGACACGACCGACACCCGGGAGAGTGGGGACTTCATCCAGAAGTCTTCCAACTGTTGTTAAACCGTTGGGAAAGGCCACAGGTGGACATGATGGCGTCCCGCCTAAACAAAAAAACTAGATATTGCGCCAGGTCAAGGGACCCTCAGGCAATAGCTGTGGACGCTCTAGTGACACCGTGGGTGTACCAGTCGGTTTATGTATTCCCTCCTCTGCCTCTCATACCAAAGGTACTGAGAATAATAAGAAAACGAGGAGTAAGAACGATACTCGTGGTTCCGGATGGGCCAAGAAGAGCTTGGTACCCAGAACTTCAAGAAATAATATCAGAGGACCCATGGCCTCTACCGCTCAGACAGGATCTGCTACAGCAGGGGCCCTGTCTGTTCCAAGACTTACCGCGGCTGCGTTGGACGGCATGGCGGTTGAATTCCGGATCCTAAAGCAAAAGGGCATTCCGGAGGAAGTCATTCCTACGCTGATAAAAGCCAGGAAAGAAGTAACCGCAAACCATTATCACCGTATTTGGCAAAAATATGTTGCGTGGTGTGAGGCCAGGAAGGCCCCAACAGAGGAATTTCAGCTGGGTCGTTTTCTGCACTTCCTACAGTCAGGAGTGACTATGGGCCTAAATTTGGGTTCCATTAAGGTCCAGATTTCGGCTCTGTCGATTTTCTTCCAGAAAGAACTGGCTTCACTGCCTGGAGTTCAGACATTTGTAAAGGGAGTGCTACATATTCAGCCCCTTTTTTGTGCCTTCTGTGGCACCTTGGGATCTCAACGTGGTGTTGAGTTTCTTAAAATCACATTGGTTTGAGCCACTAAAAACTGTGGATTTGAAATATCTCACGTGGAAAGTGGTCATCTTATTGGCCTTGGCTTCGGCCAGGCGTGTGTCAGAATTGGCGGCTTTGTCATGTAAAAGCCCTTATCTGATTTTCCATATGGATAGGGCAGAATTGAGGACTCGTCCCCAGTTTCTCCCTAAGGTGGTATCAGCTTTTCACTTGAACCAACCTATTGTAGTGCCTGCGGCTACTAGGGACTTGGAAGATTCCAAGTTACTGGACGTAGTCAGGGCCTTAAAAATTTATATTTCCAGGACGGCTGGAGTCAGGAAAACTGACTCGTTTTTTTTATCCTGTAGGCACCCAACAAAATAGGTGCTCCTGCTTCTAAGCAGACTATTGCTCGCTGAATTTGTAGCACAATTCAGCTGGAGCATTCTGCGGCTGGATTGCCGCATCCTAAATCAGTAACAGCCCATTCCACGAGGAAAGTGGGCTCATCTTGGGCGGCTGCCCGAGGGGTCTCGGCTTTACAACTTTGCCGAGCTGCAACTTGGTCAGGGGCAAACACGTTTGCTAAATTCTACAAATTTGATACCCTGGCAGAGGAGGACCTTGAGTTCTCTCATTCGGTGCTGCAGAGTCATCCGCACTCTCCCGCCCGTTTGGGAGCTTTGGTATAATCTAGAGATGAGCGCCTGAAATTTTTCGGGTTTTGTGTTTTGGTTTTGGGTTCGGTTCCGCGGCCGTGTTTTGGGTTCGAACGCGTTTTGGCAAAACCTCACCGAATTTTTTTTGTCGGATTCGGGTGTGTTTTGGATTCGGGTGTTTTTTTCAAAAAACACTAAAAAACAGCTTAAATCATAGAATTTGGGGGTCATTTTGATCCCAAAGTATTATTAACCTCAAAAACCATAATTTACACTCATTTTCAGTCTATTCTGAATACCTCACACCTCACAATATTATTTTTAGTCCTAAAATTTGCACCGAGGTCGCTGTGTGAGTAAGATAAGCGACCCTAGTGGCCGACACAAACACCGGGCCCATCTAGGAGTGGCACTGCAGTGTCACGCAGGATGTCCCTTCCAAAAAACCCTCCCCAAACAGCACATGACGCAAAGAAAAAAAGAGGCGCAATGAGGTAGCTGTGTGAGTAAGATTAGCGACCCTAGTGGCCGACACAAACACCGGGCCCATCTAGGAGTGGCACTGCAGTGTCACGCAGGATGGCCCTTCCAAAAAACCCTCCCCAAACAGCACATGACGCAAAGAAAAAAAGAGGCGCAATGAGGTAGCTGTGTGAGTAAGATTAGCGACCCTAGTGGCCGACACAAACACCGGGCCCATCTAGGAGTGGCACTGCAGTGTCACGCAGGATGTCCCTTCCAAAAAACCCTCCCCAAACAGCACATGACGCAAAGAAAAAAAGAGGCGCAATGAGGTAGCTGTGTGAGTAAGATTAGCGACCCTAGTGGCCGACACAAACACCGGGCCCATCTAGGAGTGGCACTGCAGTGTCACGCAGGATGTCCCTTCCAAAAAACCCTCCCCAATCAGCACATGATGCAAAGAAAAAGAAAAGAAAAAAGAGGTGCAAGATGGAATTGTCCTTGGGCCCTCCCACCCACCCTTATGTTGTATAAACAAAACAGGACATGCACACTTTAACCAACCCATCATTTCAGTGACAGGGTCTGCCACACGACTGTGACTGATATGACGGGTTGGTTTGGACCCCCCCCAAAAAAGAAGCAATTAATCTCTCCTTGCACAAACTGGCTCTACAGAGGCAAGATGTCCACCTCATCTTCACCCTCCGATATATCACCGTGTACATCCCCCTCCTCACAGATTATCAATTCGTCCCCACTGGAATCCACCATCTCAGCTCCCTGTGTACTTTGTGGAGGCAATTGCTGCTGGTCAATGTCTCCGCGGAGGAATTGATTATAATTCATTTTAATGAACATCATCTTCTCCACATTTTCTGGATGTAACCTCGTACGCCGATTGCTGACAAGGTGAGCGGCGGCACTAAACACTCTTTCGGAGTACACACTTGTGGGAGGGCAACTTAGGTAGAATAAAGCCAGTTTGTGCAAGGGCCTCCAAATTGCCTCTTTTTCCTGCCAGTATAAGTACGGACTGTGTGACGTGCCTACTTGGATGCGGTCACTCATATAATCCTCCACCATTCTATCAATGTTGAGAGAATCATATGCAGTGACAGTAGACGACATGTCCGTAATCGTTGTCAGGTCCTTCAGTCCGGACCAGATGTCAGCATCAGCAGTCGCTCCAGACTGCCCTGCATCACCGCCAGCGGGTGGGCTCGGAATTCTGAGCCTTTTCCTCGCACCCCCAGTTGCGGGAGAATGTGAAGGAGGAGATGTTGACAGGTCGCGTTCCGCTTGACTTGACAATTTTGTCACCAGCAGGTCTTTCAACCCCAGCAGACCTGTGTCTGCCGGAAAGAGAGATCCAAGGTAGGCTTTAAATCTAGGATCGAGCACGGTGGCCAAAATGTAGTGCTCTGATTTCAACAGATTGACCACCCGTGAATCCTTGTTAAGCGAATTAAGGGCTGCATCCACAAGTCCCACATGCCTAGCGGAATCGCTCCCTTTTAGCTCCTTCTTCAATGCCTCCAGCTTCTTCTGCAAAAGCCTGATGAGGGGAATGACCTGACTCAGGCTGGCAGTGTCTGAACTGACTTCACGTGTGGCAAGTTCAAAGGGCATCAGAACCTTGCACAACGTTGAAATCATTCTCCACTGCACTTGAGACAGGTGCATTCCACCTCCTATATCGTGCTCAATTGTATAGGCTTGAATGGCCTTTTGCTGCTCCTCCAACCTCTGAAGCATATAGAGGGTTGAATTCCACCTCGTTACCACTTCTTGCTTCAGATGATGGCAGGGCAGGTTCAGTAGTTTTTGGTGGTGCTCCAGTCTTCTGTACGTGGTGCCTGTACGCCGAAAGTGTCCCGCAATTTTTCTGGCCACCGACAGCATCTCTTGCACGCCCCTGTCGTTTTTTAAAAAATTCTGCACCACCAAATTCAAGGTATGTGCAAAACATGGGACGTGCTGGAATTTGCCCATATTTAATGCACACACAATATTGCTGGCGTTGTCCGATGCCACAAATCCACAGGAGAGTCCAATTGGGGTAAGCCATTCCGCGATGATCTTCCTCAGTTGCCGTAAGAGGTTTTCAGCTGTGTGCGTATTCTGGAAAGCGGTGATACAAAGCGTAGCCTGCCTAGGAAAGAGTTGGCGTTTGCGAGATGCTGCTACTGGTGCCGCCGCTGCTGTTCTTGCGGCGGGAGTCCATACATCTACCCAGTGGGCTGTCACAGTCATATAGTCCTGACCCTGCCCTGCTCCACTTGTCCACATGTCCGTGGTTAAGTGGACATTGGGTACAACTGCATTTTTTAGGACACTGGTGAGTCTTTTTCTGACGTCCGTGTACATTCTCGGTATCGCCTGCCTAGAGAAGTGGAACCTAGATGGTATTTGGTAACGGGGGCACACTGCCTCAATAAATTGTCTAGTTCCCTGTGAACTAACGGCGGATACCGGACGCACGTCTAACACCAACATAGTTGTCAAGGACTCAGTTATCCGCTTTGCAGTAGGATGACTGCTGTGATATTTCATCTTCCTCGCAAAGGACTGTTGAACAGTCAATTGCTTACTGGAAGTAGTACAAGTGGGCTTACGACTTCCCCTCTGGGATGACCATCGACTCCCAGCGGCAACAACAGCAGCGCCAGCAGCAGTAGGCGTTACACGCAAGGATGCATCGGAGGAATCCCAGGCAGGAGAGGACTCGTCAGAATTGCCAGTGACATGGCCTGCAGGACTATTGGCATTCCTGGGGAAGGAGGAAATTGACACTGAGGGAGTTGGTGGGGTGGTTTGCGTGAGCTTGGTTACAAGATGAAGGGATTTACTGGTCAGTGGACTGCTTCCGCTGTCACCCAAAGTTTTTGAACTTGTCACTGACTTATTATGAATGCGCTGCAGGTGACGTATAAGGGAGGATGTTCCGAGGTGGTTAACGTCCTTACCCCTACTTATTACAGCTTGACAAAGGGAACACACGGCTTGACACCTGTTGTCCGCATTTCTGGTGAAATACCTCCACACCGAAGAGCTGATTTTTTTGGTATTTTCACCTGGCATGTCAACGGCCATATTCCTCCCACGGACAACAGGTGTCTCCCCGGGTGCCTGACTTAAACAAACCACCTCACCATCAGAATCCTCCTGGTCAATTTCCTCCCCAGCGCCAGCAACACCCATATCCTCCTCATCCTGGTGTACTTCAACACTGACATCTTCAATCTGACTATCAGGAACTGGACTGCGGGTGCTCCTTCCAGCACTTGCAGGGGGCGTGCAAATGGTGGAAGGCGCATGCTCTTCACGTCCAGTGTTGGGAAGGTCAGGCATCGCAACCGACACAATTGGACTCTCCTTGTGGATTTGGGATTTCGAAGAATGCACAGTTCTTTGCTGTGCTGCTTTTGCCAGCTTGAGTCTTTTCATTTTTCTAGCGAGAGGCTGAGTGCTTCCATCCTCATGTGAAGCTGAACCACTAGCCATGAACATAGGCCAGGGCCTCAGCCGTTCCTTGCCACTCCGTGTGGTAAATGGCATATTGGCAAGTTTACGCTTCTCCTCCGACAATTTTATTTTAGGTTTTGGAGTCCTTTTTTTACTGATATTTGGTGTTTTGGATTTGACATGCTCTGTACTATGACATTGGGCATCGGCCTTGGCAGACGACGTTGCTGGCATTTCATCGTCTCGGCCATGACTAGTGGCAGCAGCTTCAGCACGAGGTGGAAGTGGATCTTGATCTTTCCCTAATTTTGGAACCTCAACATTTTTGTTCTCCATATTTTAATAGGCACAACTAAAAGGCACCTCAGGTAAACAATGGAGATGGATGGATTGGATACTAGTATACAATTATGGACGGGCTGCCGAGTGCCGACACAGAGGTAGCCACAGCCGTGAACTACCGCACTGTACTGTGTCTGCTGCTAATATATAGACTGGTTGATAAAGAGATAGTATACTCGTAACTAGTATGTATGTATAAAGAAAGAAAAAAAAACCACGGTTAGGTGGTATATACAATTATGGACGGGCTGCCGAGTGCCGACACAGAGGTAGCCACAGCCGTGAACTACCGCACTGTACTGTGTCTGCTGCTAATATATAGACTGGTTGATAAAGAGATAGTATACTCGTAACTAGTATGTATGTATAAAGAAAGAAAAAAAAACCACGGTTAGGTGGTATATACAATTATGGACGGGCTGCCGAGTGCCGACACAGAGGTAGCCACAGCCGTGAACTACCGCACTGTACTGTGTCTGCTGCTAATATATAGACTGGTTGATAAAGAGATAGTATACTCGTAACTAGTATGTATGTATAAAGAAAGAAAAAAAAACCACGGTTAGGTGGTATATACAATTATGGACGGGCTGCCGAGTGCCGACACAGAGGTAGCCACAGCCGTGAACTACCGCACTGTACTGTGTCTGCTGCTAATATATAGACTGGTTGATAAAGAGATAGTATACTCGTAACTAGTATGTATGTATAAAGAAAGAAAAAAAAAACACGGTTAGGTGGTATATACAATTATGGACGGGCTGCCGAGTGCCGACACAGAGGTAGCCACAGCCGTGAACTACCGCACTGTACTGTGTCTGCTGCTAATATAGACTGGTTGATAAAGAGATAGTATACTCGTAACTAGTATGTATGTATAAAGAAAGAAAAAAAAACCACGGTTAGGTGGTATATACAATTATGGACGGGCTGCCGAGTGCCGACACAGAGGTAGCCACAGCCGTGAACTACCGCACTGTACTGTGTCTGCTGCTAATATATAGACTGGTTGATAAAGAGATAGTATACTCGTAACTAGTATGTATGTATAAAGAAAGAAAAAAAAAACACGGTTAGGTGGTATATACAATTATGGACGGGCTGCCGAGTGCCGACACAGAGGTAGCCACAGCCGTGAACTACCGCACTGTACTGTGTCTGCTGCTAATATAGACTGGTTGATAAAGAGATAGTATACTCGTAACTAGTATGTATGTATAAAGAAAGAAAAAAAAACCACGGTTAGGTGGTATATACAATTATGGACGGGCTGCCGAGTGCCGACACAGAGGTAGCCACAGCCGTGAACTACCGCACTGTACTGTGTCTGCTGCTAATATATAGACTGGTTGATAAAGAGATAGTATACTCGTAACTAGTATGTATGTATAAAGAAAGAAAAAAAAACCACGGTTAGGTGGTATATACAATTATGGACGGGCTGCCGAGTGCCGACACAGAGGTAGCCACAGCCGTGAACTACCGCACTGTACTGTGTCTGCTGCTAATATAGACTGGTTGATAAAGAGATAGTATACTCGTAACTAGTATGTATGTATAAAGAAAGAAAAAAAAACCACGGTTAGGTGGTATATACAATTATGGACGGGCTGCCGAGTGCCGACACAGAGGTAGCCACAGCCGTGAACTACCGCACTGTACTGTGTCTGCTGCTAATATAGACTGGTTGATAAAGAGATAGTATACTACTAATATTATATATACTGGTGGTCAGGTCACTGGTCACTAGTCACACTGGCAGTGGCACTCCTGCAGCAAAAGTGTGCACTGTTTAATTTTAATATAATATTATGTACTCCTGGCTCCTGCTATAACCTATAACTGGCACTGCAGTAGTGCTCCCCAGTCTCCCCCACAATTATAAGCTGTGTGAGCTGAGCAGTCAGACAGATATATAATATATATAGATGATGCAGCACACTGGCCTGAGCCTGAGCAGTGCACACAGATATGGTATGTGACTGACTGAGTCACTGTGTGTATCGCTTTTTTCAGGCAGAGAACGGATATATTAAATAAACTGCACTGTGTGTCTGGTGGTCACTCACTATATAATATATTATGTACTCCTGGCTCCTGCTATAACCTATAACTGGCACTGCAGTAGTGCTCCCCAGTCTCCCCCACAATTATAAGCTGTGTGAGCTGAGCAGTCAGACAGATATATATAATATTATATATAGATAATAGATGATGCAGCACACTGGCCTGAGCCTGAGCAGTGCACACAGATATGGTATGTGACTGAGTCACTGTGTGCTGTGTATCGCTTTTTTCAGGCAGAGAACGGATTATAAAGTAAACTGCACTGTCCTCACTAGTAAACTCTCTCCACTCAGTCTCTACACTTCTACAGTAACAGTACTCCTCCTAGTCAGCTCCAGTAAATCTCTCTCAGTCTCTTATAATCTAAATGGAGAGGACGCCAGCCACGTCCTCTCCCTATCAATCTCAATGCACGTGTGAAAATGGCGGCGACGCGCGGCTCCTTATATAGAATCCGAGTCTCGCGATAGAATCCGAGCCTCGCGAGAATCCGACAGCGTCATGATGACGTTCGGGCGCGCTCGGGTTAACCGAGCAAGGCGGGAAGATCCGAGTCGCTCGGACCCGTGAAAAAAAACATGAAGTTCTGGCGGGTTCGGATTCAGAGAAACCGAACCCGCTCATCTCTAGTATAATCCCCATGGTCCTTACGGAGTTCCCAGCATCCACTAGGACGTCAGAGAAAATAAGATTTTACTCACCGGTAAATCTATTTCTCGTAGTCCGTAGTGGATGCTGGGCGCCCATCCCAAGTGCGGATTGTCTGCAATACTTGTATATAGTTATTGCCTAACTAAAGGGTTATTGTTGAGCCATCTGTTGAGAGGCTCAGTTATATTTCATACTGTTAACTGGGTATAGTATCACGAGTTATACGGTGTGATTGGTGTGGCTGGTATGAGTCTTACCCGGGATTCAAAATCCTTCCTTATTGTGTCAGCTCTTCCGGGCACAGTATCCTAACTGAGGTCTGGAGGAGGGGCATAGAGAGAGGAGCCAGTGCACACCAGATAGTACCTAATCTTTCTTTTAGAGTGCCCAGTCTCCGGCGGAGCCCGTCTATTCCCCATGGTCCTTACGGAGTTCCCAGCATCCACTACGGACTACGAGAAATAGATTTACCGGTGAGTAAAATCTTATTTTTTCCAGGTTGGTGGCACTTGTCTGCATGGTCCACATGCAGATGTTTTACTTGCAATAAACCCCTCACTGTGTGTGATATAAAAGCACCTCATGGTCCATGTGCTGGAAGAGCATCTACTTAGAAATGTGGGTATACTGACAGATGGGTGATCAGCGTTTATAAGGTCAAGCAACATCAAAACAAATAGATTCTTCCGTCAATTCACCCAAACCCTATTCATATCCATTGTACTCCAACCACATTCTCAAGAAGCTACAGTACTCCCACTGTCCAAAAGGCAATGCCTCATTTAATGGGTTCAATTAAAGTCACCAGGCAGGAGTCAGAATTCAGGTCCAGTAGGATGGTTATGGTGAGAACATAGCACATAAAACCACTGCACATAAAACACAGCAAGGCACAAAACACAAAATAGGAGGGATTGGAATACTTACAAATACATGGCTGACGGGTAGGTCATATCCATAGACTGAGCATAATTCCAATTGCCTAGACACTTCAAAGGTTCTCCTATTGACTATTGAACATTAGCACATTTGATAACATTTGAGATATGGGGAACAAACCCCTTTGTGTGGAATATGCCTAGCTATTAATAGGGGATCAGTATGATTTGCCGATGGATGGGATGCCAGCTCTCAGTATACCGACATCAGCATCCCATCCATCAGAATCCCGACAGCCCCCCCAGAGGCCCCTAACCCTCACATTTTCCCTACCCTAACCCTCCCGCGTGGTGCCTAACCCTCCCCGCTAGGTGCCTAAGCCTACCTTCCCCACTGCCTAAACCTAACCCTCCCCATTTGATGCCTAACCCTAACCTCCCTCTCTTCGTGCCTAAACCTAACCCTCCCTCCCCGGGCCTAACCCTAACCTTCCCGTCCCTGATCCCTAATGCTAACCTCCCCTCTCCTGCCTAAACCTACCCCCAGCACGTCCCACTGTGAGGCATCCAGAACGGTGTTGGTATGTTGATGCCGGCATCGCATCCTCCATCGGGATCCCGATGTCGGTATATTGGCCACCGGAATCCCATCCGTCGGGAAGCCAACTGCTTCCCCATTTTAGCTAATACAGGCACTCATAGTTCCATTACAGCACCTGCATTGAGATTGTCTGGTATGAACCAGAATTGATATTGACATTGATAGGCAGGGTGTTGGCACTGATAAAGAGTGCATTTATCTCCTTAATGACACTTTATTAATAAAGTCTGATTAAAAGATAAGTTTTAAGGCAATCACAGGACTATTTCTTTTGTCCACCATTGAGTCCCCCAACAAAAAGTCTTCTTTTTCCCTTTCGTTGTGATAAGCCCAATCATATAAGGAAGAAGGCGAACAATTTTTAAATCTCAGGAGGGTCACTAGAGGGTGATCCTTGACTGCGTATGGTAGAAACTCAGCCAAGTCCAAGACAAGAATACTTCAAAAGGTGGACTTTGGAGTCCTGCAGGTAGAGAAACAATTTGGGTGTGTTTAGTTACTGATGAAGTTACTGATGACAAAGTGTAGTCTCCAAGATAATAACAGAGGAAGCGATTTAGAGATGGATACAGGAATTCATTCAACATTTGTTGTAGATGTGCAAAAAAATCGCACATCTACAACCCATTACACTGAGATGCGGGTAGACGCCTAGCACAGGGCAAGTCCACTCCGCATGCCGTACCCCGCCACCCCACCCCCCACAAACATATGTTAAGGCATACGGCAACCCACCATGTTTCAGGACGCAGCGGCTGCATGTGATATCATGCAGCAGCCGCAGCCCACACTGCAAATGGTCCAGACAGGCCTATGTTGTCCCGATCACGCCCCACCAACACCACCCCTGAAACGCAGACAAGACGCCCCTCCCACCCCAAGAACACATCTGCCTTTCAATCAGGCAGAGGCGTTTGCGTATGTGAGATGCCGTCACATCTCACAGTGTGCACACGAGCAGTGCGGCTTCTGCGTGTGCGCACACTTCAAAAGGCCCCAGCATGCAAAGACATTCATACCAGAGGTCTATACTGAATTGGGCCCTCAGTGCAGTAACAGCTGCGATGGTTGTCACAGCTGCTACTGCTATATTATGTAAATGCAGCAGGAGGCGTTTGGGGTTAATAGATGCCTCCTGCATTCTTCTGTGATCTTCTGCTGCATCCGAAGATGCAGCATCTGATCACTTGCGTGAATATTGCCCATCCGAGTAACCCTGAGTATCGTGTTCCGGTCTATATAATCCACATTAATAGTAGGGGACCCTTGTACACGCCATTCAGTTCCTAAACGCCAATGAGAGCTGCATTCGGTTTATTAACGGTACAAATACATGGAATTGTAAAAAAAAAACCACTAAAACGCCCAGAGCCGGCCATAGGCATAGGCAAACAAGACAATTGCCTAGGGCAGGGGTGGCCAAACAGTCGATCGCGATCGACTGGTCGATCGCGGACATGCGACCAGTCGATCGCGATCCGCCGCCCAGCCACCCGAAGCCGCGCCTCTCCTGCCTGCCGCTCTGCCTCCTCAGTCTGGTCTGCGGCAGTGACGGCCAAGTGTGCTCAAATCAGGTGCCGGTTCGTTAGCCAATGAGAGCTCGCGGACCGGCACCTGATTTGAGCCATACACGCTGCCGTCACCGCCGGAGATCAGACTGAGGAGGCAGAGCGGCAGACAGGAGAAGCGCGCGCTGTGCTCTCCACACACAGCACGGTGAGCTCTTCTATGGGGGCATATCTGGCACTGTGTCGGCACATAGCTCAGTCGGGGCATATCTGGCACTGTGGGGTCATATGTGGCACTGGGGGCATATCTGGCTCTGCGGGCACATGGCACTGTGGGGGCATATCTGGCACTGTGGGCACATGGCACTGTGAGGGCATATCTGGCACTGGGCACATGGCACTGTGGGGGCATATCTGGCACTGTGGGGTCATATCTGGCACTGTGGGGTCATATGTGGCACTGGGGGCATATCTGGCTCTGCGGGCATATCTGGCACTGTGGGGCATATCTGGCACTGTGGGGGCATATCTGGCACTGTGGGGGCATATCTGGCACTGTGGGCACATGGCACTGAGGGCATATCTGGCACTGGGCACATGGCACTGTGGGGGCATATCTGGCACTGTGGGGTCATATGTGGCACTGGGGGCATATCTGGCTCTGCGGGCACATGGCACTGTGGGGGCATATCTGGCAATGTGGGGGCATATCTGTAATCTGGCACTGTGGGGGCATATCTGGCACTGTGGGCACATGGCACTGTGGGGGCATATCTGTATCTGGCACTGTGGGGGCATATCTGGCACTGTGGGCACATGGCACTGTGGGGGCATGTGTATCTGGCACTGTGGGGGCATGTGTTTGAGGTTTTTACCTGTGGGGGCCAATGTGTTATTTCGTGTGAGGCAGTCATTACACTCTGCGCAGCAAGGCTACGTCCCTTTTTTTAGTTATACCACGCCCACTTTTTGTTATACCACGCCCACTTTTTTGTTATGCCACGCCCTAATTTTTGCGAGCGCGCCTATGGCGCGCGCTATTATTCCTCCTACGTAGATCACAAAAGCTTTTTAGCTTTCACAGTAAATCACCGACTCCAAAAGTCTGGCCACCCCTGGCCTAGGGCATTTGATATGCCTAGGGGCATCAGCAGCTTATGCTGGTTAAAATGATATGCGGCATGCCTATATTCTGTGTGTAGCATTTCATATGCAGATACAGCCACAGTATCACACAGTATATAGGCATGCTGCATATCAGTTTAATCAGCAGAAGCTGCTTGTGCATCCTAGCTACATAGCAATGCAAATAAGATGCATTTTCATAAAAAAAGGTGCCCGACGTTAGCATTGAGGCAAGATTTATGAGGACACATCTGTATCCAAGCAGAGGCAGAGGTCGCAGTGTTAGTGGAAGTGTGAGTGCTGTGTGCATGTGAGTGGGTTGGTTGTGCAGTAGTGTTCAGAATATGTGTAAGGAGCATTATGTGTGTCATGTAAAAATGCATTAATAATGTGCAACATATGTGTAGGGGGCACTATGTGTGTCATTATGTGTATAAGGGCATTAATAATGTGCGGCATATGTGTAACAGGATACTATTGTATGTGTGTCATTATGTGTATAGGAGCACTAATAATGTGCAGCAAATGTGTAGGGGGCACTATGTGTGTCATTATGTGTATAAGGGCATTAATAATGTGCGGCATATGTGTAAGGGACATTATGTGTAAAAGGGCATTAATAAAGGTTGTCATAATGTGTAAGGCGCATTATGTTTATAGGGACATTAATAATGTGTCTTATATGTGTTAGGGGCATTACTGTGTGGCATTATGTGTTTAAGGTGCTTTACTATGTGGCGTTGCGTATAGAAAGGGCACTACTGTGTCATCTAATGTGAATAAAGAGCAATAGGGTGTGGTGTAATGTGAATAAGGAGCAATTCAGTGTGATGTAATGTGAATAAAGAGCAATAGGGTGTGGTGTAATGTGAATAAAGAGCAATAGGGTGTGGTGTAATGTGAATAAGGAGCAATTCAGTGTGATGTAATGTGAATAAGGGGCTCTACTGTGAGGAGTAACGTTTATAAGGTAGAGTGATACTACTGTGGGATGTAATGTGAATTATGGACACTATCGCATGATCAACTGTGAATAAAGTTGCAGTACTGTGTGGCGTAATTGGAATTGGGGTTACTATTGTTTGACCATGCCCCTTGCCAGCAAAAACACACCCCTTTTTGGGCTGTGCGCCAAATGAGCGAACTGTTCCTATTTAAAATATAGGGGGTACAAACACCAAAATAAGGACTGCTATGGGTGTGGGGTGATGGTGCTGGGAAAGAGGTGCAAGGTCAGAGGCGGAACCAGCGGTGGTGCTAGGGGGCACCAGCCAAAATCTTGCCTAGGGCATCATATTGGTTAGGGCCGGCTCTGAAAACGCCCTTTAATTGAATACCCCCACAATGAGCATCGATCATTTATTGCAATATCCACCCGTTTTGAGAGGCCAAAATTACTTTTGGGCTAATAGGCTAGCGCCCTAAAAAGTGTTGATTACTTAAATTTTGTTACAACTACATTCTTAGGGGATAATTCAGATCTGATCGCAGCAGCAAATTTGTTAGCAGTTGGGCAAAACCATGTGCACTGCAGGGGGGGCAGATATAACATGTGCAGAGAGAGTTAGATTTGGGTGGGGTGTATTCAAACTGAAATCTAAATTGCAGTGTAAAAATAAAGCAGCCAGTATTTACCCTGCACAAAAACAAAATAATACACCCAAATCTAACTGCAGAGAGAGTTAGATTTGGGTGGGTTATATTGTTTCTGTGCAGAGTAAATACTGGCTACTATATTTTTACACTGCAATTTAGATTTCAGTTTGAACACACCCCACCCAAATCTAACTCTCTCTGCACATGTTATATCTGCCACCCCACCCCTCTCTCCTGCAGTGCTCATGGTTTTGCCCAACTGCTAACAAATTTGTTGCTGCGATCATCTCTGAATTACCCCCTTAGTTTGCAATATGCGATATATTAAGTGTTATTGTCACACAAGTAAACATCTGTAAACCCAACCACTAATGTTCAGGAGGGTGAATCTTGGTATAGTTTCTATGGAAACAAACCAAACACCCATGGTCATCCACCAGGTACCAGGTAACTGACCTTCTATTTAATAGAGTAGCAATGTATAGCCTGACCCTGGACTTTGCAATATTGTAACATATTATTTAACAACATTATATATTATATAATGTAACAACAGGATTATAGGAAGCAAGAGAGTAGTAGACACGCTCAAGAAGTTGGATAATAAATCCATTCCAAGTTCATTATATTAAAACTGCTGATTCAACTACTATCATGCCACATTCCATAAGGAGACAATTTTCTAACTTTTTATTGAGGATAATATATACTCCTATGGGATAATACCAATAATTGAATTCATCTATTTCTCTGGCCATTTTTTTCCCTACAGCTTACTAGGTATTATGTCTAAAAACATTCAATTACTCATATGCACCTGTTGTGATATATTGCATTGTATTACATTGTTGCATATCAAATATGTTATTATTAGACAATAAATATAGAACCTTCTTATTGTATTTCTTAAGCATGCTCTGCTCTTTGTCTGCCATATACGCTCATTAGGAATCCTTATTAGCGCAGACTCCCTTGGTGTATTGTTTCTCACGCCCAGGAACTTAGAAAAACAGACAACTGGATAAAGTATAGTCATCACGATCTAGGACCTCAGCACTGGAAGCTTACCTTTCCTTTTGCGGGATCATGACATGGTGTATTTTACCTCAATCACCTATATGATATATTAATAAAAACAACATTAAAGTAATGTTATAAGAAGCACAATAAATCAACTGGCAAAGTACAGTATATAAAGAGAAAGGAGGGACCTAAATACCATAGCCAAACTGATTGTTACTATTGTAAGTGTTCTAATTTCAGACTATATTACTATAACAAATAAACACAGAACTCCAACAACAGAATCCAAGTAATAATCATAGGATCCCTGTGCTTGGGATGCCAGCGGTCAGAATACCTACAGCGGCATCCTGACACGCCATATCTCAGTACCTGGAAGGTAAGTATGCTAACCCTACTGTTCTCCCCCACCCCTAACCCTCCCTTCTCGCAGCCTCACCCTAATCGCCCGCCGCAGCCTAACCCTAACCCTCCCTGGTGGTGCCTACACCCCCTGCCCCCACCTACATGCAGCCTAAATCTAACCCTCCCACCCCACAGCCTAACCCTCCGCAGTGGTGCCTAATCCTAACCCCCCCCCCCATCCTGAACATAACCTCTAACCCCAACCCCAGGGCCTGACCCTAAGGAGCCCGCGGCATACTTACAGTCGGGATGCTGGCAGTCGGGATTCCGGCACTGGCATTTTGATCCATGTCAGGATCACAGCATCGGCATTCACACTAGTGTCGGGATTCCGGCGTCGAGATTCCAACTAGTGTCGAGATTCCAGCGTTGAGATTCCAACTGCCACCATCCCGAACGCCCGTACGCTGACCGGATCCCTTTTAGGGATGCAACTTGAAAAGTTGGACAAGATAGCAATAATATTACTAGTATATAAATTGTGTTATTGTACATAATAAACATACACATAATGCATATGCATCACATGTATATAAACCCAAATCCCATATTCTGGGCTTTTTTTTAGTAGCTGTATTATCCTTGATGCATCTTAAAGAAGAACCCCAAATTGCGCTAAAATAAGATGCAACAAGAATAGTTTCTAATTTCTCTTAGAAAATGTAGGAATTCCAAATAAAACCAATTATTAAATATAACAATATTTGATATTAATCTTGCTTCATCAAATATTTATTATACAATGCCCAACCAAGAGCAATCATGCGAAGACAATAAATAACCAATGTAGGGGTATAGTATGAGTGGCCAGCGATCGGGATCCTGGCGCCCAGCATATCGGCACTGGGATCCCGACCGCCAGCTTGCCAGCATCGGGGCGAGCGCAAATGAGCCCCTTGTGGGCTCTTTGCGTTTGCCACACTGCAAGCACGGTGGCGTGCTACGCGCGCCACGCTATTTATTCTCCCTCCACGGGAGTCGTGGACCCCCAAGAGGGAGAATAGTTGTTGGTATGCTGGGTGTCGGGATTCCGGCACCGGTTTACTGAGCGCCGGGATCCAATCAGCTGGCATACTGAATACCACCCCAATGTAGCTATAAATAATTGCCAGTTCTTAGCCACTAATTTAAATAAAAATTTGAATGCAACAATGCAAATTTAAAAAGAGCCTCACCTCGACTTACCCATGACTTCCCATAAGCTAACCCATATATTAAAAAAAAAATCTCTTATTTACTTAAGGGAGCACCGCAAATTTGCAATTAATGATAGTTGATTTAGTGGTTTCTAGGAAGAGGACAAATCCCACGTGGGTGGGTATATGTTTAAGCACTGGCATTTAGCACAGATACCTTTCAATGCCCAGTCTGTTTATAGGTGAAACGCGTCAGTAGGACCTAAGATATAGCTAAGAAGAAATAAGGTCCTTCTTTCTATTTACTACGCATTTGACATCTGTTCAATTACAAAAGAGTAAGCAGAGGATAGAAAAAAATTCTCTTAATAATGAACCCCAAAAAGTAAAATAGGTATTATCCCAAGTTTGTTTTATTACACGTGTGTCATAATGATAAAATCTCATTGCTGATCTGGAGGATTAACGATAGAATTGTACATACTATTTCAAAGTGGATAAACCTCTTGGCTTATGGGAGTCATGACAATTTGAAGACAGGTAAACAGTTGGACTTGTAGTTCCTAATTATAAAAGAATTATACAATACATGTGCTTTTTGTTAGGTTAGTAATTATAAGAAACCATGTAGCATATTTGCTTAGCCTTGGAGAGTGATACAGTAAAGTGCAGAGAGATGAACTACAAGCCAATCAGTTCCTCACTGTCATTTTTCAAACTCAGCATGTAACATGGCATTTAAAAGCTGATTGGCTGGTACTTTATCTCTCACCACTTTATGATTCTCCAGTGCATAGTACATCTCCTATGTTTATTATAGTATTGATATGTAGAAGAATGTATTGCTTTATATTGTACATTGTCACAATCCCCTGCCTTCAGGTTTTCTCTGTGACTGCACAGGAAATATAAGTAGTTTACTTATTAATTTATACTGCCATCTAGTGGAGACTAAAATTGTATAACATATAAACATTATGCACTCCATCCACTATGGGGTATATTTACTAAGGCGTGAGTTTTTTTTAGAAGTGGAGACGTTGCCCCTAGCAACCAATCAGATTCCACTTAACATTTATCTAGCTGCTTCAAGAAGACAATAGCTTGAATCTGATTGGTTTCTATGGGAAACATCTCCACTTCTAAAAAAAACACACAAAAAAAATCACACCTTAGTAAATATACCCCATAGTGTATAATGAGGTGGATGGAGCACACATTTGTCTAAGACTGTATGTAGACTTAGATGTACCTGTCTGTAGAGTAGGCAAGAGAAGGCTGGCTAGTGTATCCTGAGTACAGAATAGGCATACCTTGCAAGTTACATTCTATGTGGGGGTGAAGAAGGTGCAGATATTAATCTGCTTCAAGCCCAGGTGCAAGAGACGTGCGGATACTAATCAAATTGGTAACCAGAAATCATATGGCATAACTATAGCACAGAAACCCACAGCGTGGGGTCCTCCTGCAATAGTGCCAACCTGACATGTATTCCCTGGGGGAGAAGGGCAGGGGTTGTGCATGCAGAAATAAAGAAAAAAAGCACTAGGGCTAGTACCACTCACCTGCCGCAGACGGTGGGGTTATTTTTTAAGAATTAACGTTATACAATATTGTAGTATTTCTTCATGTTACACGATTGTTCCCAGCATTCAGCGGCCGCATGTTTTTTGGGGGCTCTGTGTTTATGCACCAACTTTATACCAGCTCCCTACTATTTCAGCCACTGTTGCATCAATATTACTCACAATAGGCCTGTGCTTAAAATCAGTAGGGGAGGATCTTTTCCCACAAAGTGTATGAGTCCTTGGAGGGAAGAATGAATATATGCCAGAGGTTCCCAATCTTTTTTGAATAACAGCGCCCTAGAGTATCAGAATTATTTTCATCGCACCCCTAGGCCAAGAGTTATTAAGAAATTCAGAAATATCAAATTAAAAAGTATATTGTGTTTACACATCATCCTTAAGGTGCATACACACGGTGAGATTCGGGCTAACCCCGATTCTCACTGTGCGATAGGAACTAGGTCGGTATCGCAAGCATATAATGACTGTGCTTGTGATACTGACTACGTGCGATTTTGGCTAAGTGTCAATTTTGACTATCTTTTCTACGAGATAGTCAAAATTTACTTGCCTGCACAGTCTATCTCGACTTGTGATATCGACCTTGCGGGACCACGCATCGGCATCGCATCGTGATCACAAGGTGACTTTCACCTTGCGATCTGCACTAACTTTTCTTATGATTTTGACTATATAGTCAAAATCGTAAGAAAATATCTCACCGTGTGTACACACCATTAGGTTCAGTTATGTGGTGAGGCGTTGGTATCAAATACCGACAGCGGCATCCCGAAGATTAAAATACAGTATACACTGGAGAATGTAAGTCCCTAAACCCCCCTTTCCCACAGCCTAAACCTAACCCCCCTTCCCCACCCCACGGCCTAACTCTAAACCTCCCAGGTGGTGTCTAACCCTCACCCTCCCTCCCTGCAGCCTAAACCTACCCCCCCTCCCCCTAACTCTCCTCGGGGGTGCCTGACCCTAGCCCTCCCTCCCCGCAGCCTAACCCCCCTGCCCACAGCCTAACCCTAACCTTCTCCCCACAGCATAAACCTAACCTCCCCTTTCCCACACACACCCCCTGTGGCTTACCTCTCCGCTAGGATAGTGATGAATGCCAGGATTACAGTACCTGCATTAAGAGAAGTGTTGGGATTCCAGCGTCGGTACTTTAACAGCCAGAATCCCCAACCACCGTATCCCACGGTGAGGGCAGGAATGCTTTTGTTTCACAACATATTTTATAATGGGAAGCTGCAAGCACTGGTCTTGCCTATTACTTTGACCAGGCACCCAGTTTGGTAACCACTGATATATGCTATAATCTGCTCTGCGATCATTACAGCAAAGCTTCAGAATGATCTGGGTGGGGACACATGTAACAGACCTGATTGATTTGTGTAACCTCCAGTCTTTATTTCCACAGGACAGTCCTACATGTTGGAGGGTAAAGGGGTGTGGTCTATAAGAACATGCTCTTATGACAAATGGATGTGATGTGGGCATATTCAAGTGAGTTGGGGGTGTGGCCTAGCTTGTCCTGGTTTTCCAATCAGGAATGGTGTAATGTATAAATAGGGCTGGCGGAAGGGCACCAACGTAACATAGAAACATAGTATCTAAGGTTGAAAAAAGACAATTGTCCATCGAGTTCAACCTATTTGTGGTCTCCTATGCACGATTATTTTGTAAAAAATTTTGACTGAAGTTGATGACTGCCGTTACGTTTTACCCCTCTTTTTTATAATAACCATAGCACGTGACTATGCCCCGTAACCCTGGATATCCTTATCCATTAGGAATTTATCTAACCCATTCTTAAAGGTGTTGACTGAGTCGGCCATTCCAACTCCCTCAGGCAGGGAATTCCAAACACGTATCGTCCTTACCGTAAAAAAGCCTTTACGCCGTATTGTGCGGAATCTCCTCTCCTCTAACATGAGCGAGTGTCCACGAGTTCTCTGTATTGATCTAACCAAAACAGGTTCTGTGCAAGATCTGTATATTGTCCCCTTATATATTTGTAAATGTTTATCATGTCCCCTCTTAATCTCCTCTTTTCCAGTGTAAACATGCCTAGTCTTGCAAGCCTTTCCTCGTATTCCAGCGTCTCCATACCCTTAATTAGTTTGGTTGCCCGCCTCTGAACCTTTTCTAGCTCCAGGATATCCTTTTTGTAGTAAGGTGCCCAGAATTGTACAGAGTATTCAAGGTGTGGCCTCACAAGTGATTTATTTAACGGGAGTATAATGTTCTCGTCCCTAGCATCAATTTCCCGTTTTATGCATGCTAATATCTTATTAGCCTTCTTTGCTGCAGTCCTACTTTGGGTACTACTGCTTAGTTTGCTATCTATGAGGACATCTAAGTCCTTTTCCAGTACAGAATCCCCTAATTTTACCCCATTTAGTAGGTAGGTGTTATTTTTGTTCTTGTTACCACAGTGCATTACCTTACACTTGTCTGTATTGAAGTGCATTCTCCATTTCGATGCCCAAGCTTCTAATTTAACTAAGTCGTTCTGAAGCGACTCAGCATCCCCCTCCGCATTTATAACTTTACAGACTATAGCGAATGCTTTACAGTTCAGACCTTTTTTTTCCCAATTCCATTCAATTAAACTTTATTGCCATCAACAATTCATATACAAGAACAGTGAATGAAATTATTCACATTAATAGTACTAGAATCATGTGACTGCAGGTGCATCCAATGGTGAGTTTTGCTGAACTGTAGTGGTCCTGGATTGACGGCTCCTTTCTTTTGGGAGGAGGTTTCATTTCTCAAGTATTTTTTATTCTTTGGAGTTGCCATTTAAAGGCCCTCTTAAAGGACGTGGCTGTTATCATTTGTAGGTGGACACACTGAGCATCTGTGTCGGAAAAAAAAATGACACTAGTGTAAATTTTGTATGATGCCAATATTACCATAATAACAAATTCAGCCCTTAGCATTCCAAAACAACTACTTTATCCTCCTGACACATAGGAGATGCCACTTCTTGAATAGCTGAAAATCAGCATGAAAGACAAGAATAAAACTGAGCATTCCAAAGGTGAGCCATATAATTAACAATTAAAACTTGGTATGCAAGTTTCCAGCCGACGAAGACTGGTTATGTTCCTTACAGTGCTTCTTCAAAGTGGTAAGGAAAACAGTGTTTTTCAAAGTATGAACAGTTTTCATTTCTATTATTTCAAAGTGTAAAATATTATTTGAAATATTTAATTTTCCTCTTAAAGCTGCATAAAATTAACAATTATTTCGGGAGACGTAGGTCCTTGGAGAGAGACTTCTCTTAGGTATCTTTGATCAGTACATTGTCTTTGCTAGTCTTGCCTGCTAAAATAGGTTAGCTAAAAGTGTTAGCCAATTGAAACATAGTGTACAGTTAAAATACAGTCAGAAAAGGCAATTTACAAACCGGGAAGATATTGCCACTTTCCTGACATAATTCAGTTGATTTTGCACCATGGCAACTATTTGTATAAGAACATGTATTATGTCAATGTAGACTTGCTTCTTCTGATTATTCTTATTATTAGCATATCACATTTATAGGCTAAAGTAACAGGCTGTGGGATTCTGAAACTGACCAGATTTAATAATAATAATAATAATAATAATTTTATTTATATAGCGCTCTTTCTCCAATAGGACTCAAGGTGCTTAACAGATACATAGCATAATATAGTACAGAAAATAATAAAGTACAGAAAAGCTTTTCAGAAAATACAGAAGCATGTAGATACTAAAGGGACATTATGGAAATGCTTGCGTAAACAGGAAAGTCTTGAGTCTACTTTTGAAGGATTCTATAGTTGGGGCCTCTCGCACTGTGCAGGGAAGTGAGTTCCATAGAGTCGGAGCCGCATGACTAAAAGCTCAACCCCCAGATGAATTACGGGAGATTCTAGGTACTGCTAAAAGTCCTTCATCTACAGATCGCAGTAATCGAGTGGGGCAGTATGGGGTCAGAAGCTGCTTCAGGTACCTTGGGCCCTGATCATGTAGTGCTTTGAAACTCAGTAAGCCAATCTTGAAGATGATTCGCCATTTATAGGCAGGATGTAATGATGTCTCCGTTCGGCAGCCGTGATGGGTGTCGGCTGAACTCGGACGTTTCTTTAAAGGGGCAACCAGTGAGAACAGTAAGGATGGGGGTAGTGAACAATTTGGGGGTGGAGAAGGGGGGAGCGTAAGATCAGCCGGCAAGAGCAAGGGTATTTGCATGAGTATTGACACCGTAAATACTGACAAAGCTATTGCCCAAGATATTCCCAATTTATTACCTAATGACGAATGTGGCTTAACAATACGGTATATAGAAAATGATGTCCACAGCATAGGGGAAGATACTAACAACAGGGGGGCGGGGGGTGGGGGTTAGAAAGTCTTAATAAGTCAAATAGGGATAGTAGTAAGAAAGGCTGTATTATGTATGGGGGTGGAAAGGGAGGAAGGAGAATAACAGTCGGTAAGGGTAATTCTAGAAAGACACTTGTAAATATAGATAAGATACCATTAAAACAAACGGCCAAGGGAGAGGCTAAGCTAAAATGTATGCTTGTGAATGCAAGAAGCCTATCGGGTAAAATGGGGGAATTGGAATGGCTTGTATCAAAGTCTCAGTATGATATTATAGGTATTACGGAAACATGGGAGTAGTACATAACGATAGTGAAAGTAATGACTCTTGGCTTGATGCTTGTTTAAGTGAGGAAGTAGTCCTGGAGAGACTAAGCCACATAAAGATGAATAAATCACCAGGTCCAGATGGTTTTCATCGGAGGGTTATTATGGAGCTTAGGTCACATCTAGCAAAACTCCTATACTTGATTTTCCATAGTTCAATTAGATCAGGCAAGGTACCAAAGGATTGGCGCACATCCGAGGTAGTGCCTTTATTTAAAAATGGAACTAAAAATAATCCTGGTAACTATAGACCAGTTAGTTTAACCTCTATAGTGGGTAAAATATTGCAAGGTATTTTGAGGGATAGCATAGAGGTTAATAAGATTATTAGCAAAAGTCAGCATGGGTTTGTAAGGGACAGATTATATCAAACTACCTTAATTAGCTTCCTTCTACGAGGAAGTGAGCGAGAATCTTGACCAGGGAAAAGCAGTGGATGTGGTGTATTTAGATTTTGCAAAAGCCTTCGGTACAGTGCCTCAAAGGAGATTGATCATCAAATTAAGGGAACTTGGTCTAGGATATACTATTTGTACATGGATAGGTAATTGGCTGGATAACAGAGTACAACGAGTAGTGGTCAATGGAATGTTCTCCAGCTGGGCACCAGTAGTCAGCGGAATACCACAAGGGTCCGTTCTTGGCCCACTACTGTTCAATATATTTATCAATGATCTAGGAATAGGCCTGGAAAGAACAGTGCCAATCTTTGCAGGTGATACTAAACTGTGTAAGGTAATTAATTCAGAAAGCGATGTGGAGTCTCTACAGAATTACTTATTTAAACTTGAAACCTGGGCGTCTAAATGGGGAATGAGGTTCAATATAGAAAAATGCAAAGTTATGCATTTTGGAACAAAAAACACACATGCATCCTCCACTCTAAATGGGGAAATTATAGGGGTAACTGTGGTGGAAAAAGATTTCAGGGTGCTCATAGATAATAGGCTTAATAACAGTGCACAATGTCAAAATGCTGTAAAAAAAAAAAGGCAAGTAAAGTGCTCGCATGCATAAAACGGGGCATTGAGACAAGGGACGAGGATGTAATCCTGCCACTGTACAAATCACTGGTACGTCTGCACCTGGAATATTGTGTTCAATTTTGGGCACCATATTATAAAAAAAGATATCGGGGAACTAGAAAGAGTTCAAAGGCGAGCTACTAAATTGATTAACGGGTTAGAGACACTGGAGTACAAGGAAAGGCTTACTAGGTTAAATATGTATACACTAGAAAAGGGGCGTCTAATAGGAGACATTATTACTATCTTCACATATGTAAAGGGTCATTACAAGGAGTTAGCAGGGGATTTGTTTATTAAAATAACTCTGTAAAGGACACGTGGGTACTCGCTGAGGCTAGAGGAGAGAAAATTCCATACACAATGTAGGAAAGGGTTTTTCACGGTAAGGGCAATAAAAATTTGGAACTCCATGCCAGAGAAGGTAATAATGGCAGACTTTGTAAATGCCTTTGAAAACCGATTGGACAAATTTCTAACTGGAAAAAGTATCCAGGGCTATAGCATTTAACATAGTGACATTAATCTGGGAGTGGTAAGAATCATAGTTGTCAATTGGTACTAAACCATTACTTCAGCAGCTGCATTATAATATGAACAGCTTAATACAAAATACAGGTTGAACCCGATGGGCATTTTGCCTCTTTTCAACCTCAGTAACTATGTACCTATGTAACCATGTACAAGGCATGGTTTAACCTTGTAAATGATTGCTCCTTTAAAACAACGTTCGAATTCAGACCATTACGGCATGGCCGCCGAACTCGGAATTCATTACATCCCACCCTGTGAGTTAAATGTAAAGCAGAAGTGTTTAGTAATGTCTTAAAAACATTGCTTTAAATGTGACTGTTAACTTGCCAAAATCTCATTAGTTCCAGAGTCCCGCGCCATATTACATTTCCCCCCTAGTCTGTCTTTAAGAACAGGGGGTAAATGTGTCCAGTGTCGATGCAACTAACTCAAGTGCAGAAATTAAGTAATCTTCTCTCCCGATGGTGCTTTTTCCAGAGTGTTACCTTATAAAGTACATGAGTGAGTTGGTTGCTTGTATAATATGCAAATTAAGTCCTCAGAAGTAAATTATCTCCTTGTTATACCCCTATGTTCCCTGCATAACCTAATGTGTAACAGAAAAAAAAACCCTTTCAACTCATATTATTGATTTATTTAGAAGCCAAATGCATATCTCCCAACTGTCCCAATTTTCGCAGGACAGTCCCGTTTTTTGGGTCTGTCCCGCTGTCCCTCCTATGGGCCGCAGTGTCCCGCGGTGGGGGGGGGGGGCAGTTGGGAGGCTCCCTAGCACTCGCTGCTTTGCTCAGTTCAGAGCAGAGGTGAATAGACGCTGCGCAAATGCGCACAGCGTCTATTCCAGTGAGGCAAAGGGACTGGGGGCATGGCCAGCAGCTCACAGAGCGCTGGCCATGCCCCCACTGTGACGAATATTGGAGGCGTGGCTCACGACTGCATCATCCACGTGAGGCCATGCCCCTTTCCAATAGGCCATGCCCCCTTCTCCTTCAGAGATCACAAAGTTGGGAGGTATGTAAATGTCAGAATCTGTGTGCTGTGTTGCTTGGGCTCTGGGCTGGGACCACTATGCAGGACTTGCTGGGAGCTGAAGTGAACAAAATGAAGTGGTCTTATGATGCTCTTCAGCATATCACAGGCAGGCCCGGCGCTACCCGCTCAGCGAAGGGATGCAAAGCAGGTAGGCGCCAGGCAGGAGAGGCGCTCTACCTGCCTTGCATCCCCGCTGCTGCGCCTGCCGCATGTCCCCTGCTTCTGCTGCCGCCAGCTTCTGTGCCTGTCATTGCATGACAAGCAGCAGCGCCGGCAGCTTGTAGCCTCCTCCTCCTCCCTGTGAAGCGGCTGGGGCTGTGTGCAGTGCGGGCTGCGGGTCCCGGAAAGGGGGTGGGGCTACCTGTCAAGAGGGATGGAGCTACATGCCATAGAGGGGGTGGAGCTACTTGGCGTGCAGGGGTGGAGCTACACGGGACCAGACTGCTGTGCAGGGGGAGCTTCAACAGTGGTGGCCTGTCAGACTTGATAAGAGAAAAATGTGTGTGTATATGGTGGGGGTGTGTATGTGTGTGTGTGTGGGGAGTGTATGGTGGGTGTGTGTGGGGAGTGCATGGTGTGTGTGTGTATGTGTGTGTGGGGAGTGTATGGTGGGTGTGTGTGGGGAGTGTATGGTGTGTGTGTGTGTGTGTGTGGGGAGTGTATGGTGTGTGTGTGTATGGTGGGGGTATGTGTGTGTGAGGTGTGTATGTGTGCGCGCATTATAGATGCTACTACTGGGGGGCATTACTTATAAGGACGCGACTACTGGGGGGCATTACTTATAAGGACGCTACTACTGGCGGGCATTACTTATAAGGATGCTACTACTGGGGGGCATTACGGCTAAGGACGCTACTAGTGGCGGGCATTACGGATAAGAACGCTACTAGTGGCTGGCATTACTTATAAGGACATTACTACTGGGGGGCATTACTTATAAAGACGCTAATACTGGCAGGCATTACTTATAAGGACGCTACTACTGGGGGGCATTACTTATAAGGACGCTACTACTGGGGGGCATTACTTATAAGGACGCTACTACTGGGGGGCATTACTTATAAGGACGCTACTACTGGGGGACATTACGGCTAAGGACGCTACTAGTGGCGGGCATTACGGATAAGGACGCTACTATTGACGGGCATTACGGATAAGGACGTTACTACTGGCGGGCATTACGTATAAGGACGCTACTAGTGGCGGGCATTACGGATAAGGACGCTACTACTGGCGGGTATTATGTATAATTACTCTGCTATTGGGGGGCATTATGTGAATGAGCAGCACTACTACGTGCGGTGTAATGTGAATAAGATTGTGCTACGGTGTGCGAAAATTCAAATGAGGGTACTATTGTGTGACCACGCCGCTTCCTTGCGAGACTACACCCCTTTTCCTGACACATGTCGAAGGTGCGCGCTGACCTTTTGTGAAGTATGGGAGGGCGCAAATTTATAGTTTGCAGGGGGGCGCCGAACACCCTAGCACCGGCCCTGATCACAGGAGTCAATATTGGAGCAAATAGGAGTGGAAGTCAGGATGAAGCATTAAGCTGAGAATGACTAATACCCTGCCCTGCAATGGAAGATAGAGAGACTTGCATTCAAGTGTGCAGAAGTAGTCTCTGATAGTGAAGTGACTGCGGAAATGGGTGGGAGTTGACACCATGCTGGTGATGGATGATATTCACACACAGGTATAGGTTGTGCATTCTGTAGGTTAAGAGTGTTAATGCATACAGGTAATGGATTTGTGCTCTGTAGAATGCACACACACACTGGAACAGCAGTGGTAACTGCACAGGCTTTACTAGCAGGAGATGATGAACACTGTGGAAACTGCACATAATTACTAACAGTCTCAAGCTACAAAACGCTGAAGATGAGAACAGGTACTGATGAACTCAGCATGGAGGATGTCATTCAGGTGCGGTTGTACATTCAGTACTTTGCGCATATACATGACCAGTTCTGCGCATGTGTGAACGGGTCCTGCGATGTTGGAAGCAGGAAGGCAGCCGTCTGTCAGCAGTGACTGACAGTCTGCAGCAGTAAGGGGGGTGTGGACGGCCTTCGTTTGCGAAAATGTAGGTGTGTTGCGCTGTTTAGGGGGTGGGAAGAGGTCAGGGATCTCCGTCATATGATGGAGATTTCCTGGCATCTGTGATGGGTGGCTTGTGTTACCATAGGTGCCGTAAGCCGTCAGATGGTGGGAGAGAGATCCAATGCTGTCAAATCACTACTGCAGCAGGAAGTGTCTGCTTGTAATTAGAGATGAGTGGGTTCGGTTTTCAGAGAACCGAGCCATACCGAACTTCACTACCCGAGTCCGGATCCGAGTCAGGCTCGGATTTTCCCGCCTGACTCGGAAACCAGAACGAGGCAAAACATCATCATCCCGCTGTGGGATTCTCCCGGGATTTGGATTCCATATAAGGAGCCGTGCGTCCCCGCCATTTTCACTCCTGCATTTGAGAGTGTAGAGAGAGGACGCATCTCCGTTCTCCCAGTGTCCGTGTCTTGTGCTGCATTTGTCCAGTCAGAGTGGTTTGTGTCCTCTTGCTGCTATATGTCCATTGCTGCTGTGTTGTGCTGCATCAGTTCAGTGGTGGTGTATTGTGCTGCATCAGTTCAGTGGTAGTGTCCTGTGCATCAGCCATCAGTCTTTCCTGTGACTGGGATCCGGTCTCTAGGTCGAAAGTTACTAGGTCGACACTATCTAGGTCAACCACTATTGGTCGACAGGGTTTCTAGGTCGACAGGGTCTCTAGGTCGGCATGTTCTAGGTTGACAGGTCAAAAGGTCGACATGAGTTTTTCGCGATTTATTTCTTTTTTTGAACCTTTTCATACTTAACGATCCACACAGACTACGACTGGGAATGGTAACCGAAGCATGGCGAGCAAAGCGAGCCATGCGAGGGGACACGGTGCACTAATTGGGGTTCCTGGTCACTCTACGAGGAAAACGACACAAAAAAACATAAAAAACTCATGTCAACCTTTTCACCTGTCGACCTAGACCATGTCGACCTATAGATCCTGTCAACCTAGAGACCCTGTCGACCTACAGTAGTTACTGCCGACCAATAGTGGTCGACCTAGACACTGTCAACCTAGTTACTATTTATCTTCCATACCACACCCCCAGTGACCAGGCAGTCACAGTGGTTGTGTCCTCTTGCTGCCATATGTCCATTGCTGCTGTGTTGTGCTGCATCAGTTCAGTGGTGGTGTATTGTGCTGCATCATGTCCAGTGCTGCTGTATAATGATAACAAGTCCCTTACAGTGTTGCTGTGTTGTCCTGCAGCAGACCAGTGGTAGTGTCCTGTGCATCAGCCATCAGTCATTCCAGTGACCAGGCAGTCACAGTGGTATACTTTGCTGCCATATTCCAGTGCTACTGTGCCGCATATTGTGTTATATAACTCCAGAAAAATAATGGAGAACAAAAATTTGGAGGATAAAATAGGGAAAGATCAAGAACCACTTCCTCCTAGTGTTGAAGCTGCTGCCTCTAGTCATGACATAGATGATGAAATGCCATCAACGTCATCTGCCAAGGCCGATACCCAATGTGATAGTAGAGGGCATGTAAAATCCAAAAAACCAAAGTTCAGTAAAAAGACCCAAAAAAATAAATTTAAATGGTCTGAGGAGAAACGTAAACTTGCCAATACGATATTTACGACACGGAGTGGCAAGGAACGGCTAAGGCCCTGGCCTATGTTCATGAGTAGTGGTTTAGCTTCACATGACAATAGAAGCCCACTTCCTCCCGCTAGAAAAATTTAAAAGAGTTAATTTGGAAAAAGCACAGAAAAGAACTGTGCGTTCTGAGATGGTATCACAAATCCCCAAGGAGAGTCCAAGTGTGTCGGCGGTTGCGATGCCTGACCTTCCCAACACTAGATGGGAAGAGGTGGCTCCTTCCACCATTTGCATGCCCCCTGCAATTGCTGGAAGGAGCACCCACAGTCCAGTTTCTAATCTTCAAATTGAAGATGTCACCAGGATGAGGATATGAGTGTTGCTAGCGTTGAGGAGGAAGTTGACGATGAGGAGTCTGATGGTGATGTGGTTTGTTTAAATGAGGCACCAGGGAAGACACCTGTTGTCCATGGGATGAAGAAGCCCATTGTGATGCCTGGGCAAAATACCAAAAAAGCCACCTCTTTGGTGTGGAATTATTTCTCCACAAATCCGGACAACAGGTGTCAAGCCGTGTGTTGCCTCTGTCAATCTGTAATAAGTAGGGGTAAAGATGTTAACCACCTAGGAACATCCTCCCTTATACATCATCTGAAGTCAATGTCAAGTTGTAAAACTTTGGGTAAGAGCGTAAGCAGTCCACTGACACCTAAATCCCTTCATCCTCTTGTACCCAAGCTCCTGCAAGCCACACCACCAACTCCCTCAACGTCAACTTCCTCCTCAGCCATGAACGTCAGTAGTCGTGCAGGCCATGTCCCTGGCAAGACTGACGAGTCCTCTCCTAACCGGGATTCCTACAGAGGATCCTTGAGTGGTATGCCTGCTGTTGCTGCCACTGCTGTTGTTGCTGCTGGGAGTAGATCATCATCCCAGAGGGGAAGTCGGAAGACCACTTGTACTACTTCAACTAAGCAATTGACTGTCCAACAGTCCCTTGTGAGGAAGATGAAATATGACAGCAGTCATCCTGTTGCAAAGCGGATAACTGAGGCCTTGACACTTATGTTGGTGTTAGACGTGCGTCCGGTATCCGCCATTAGTGCAGTGGGATTTAGACAATTGATGGAGGTATTGTGTCCCCGGTACCAAATCCCATCTAGGTTCCACTTCACTAGGCAGGCGATACAGAGAATGTACAGAGACGTCAGAAAAAGTATCACCAGTGTCCTAAAAAATGCGGTTGTATCCAGTGTCCACTTAACCACGGACATGTGGACAAGCGGAACAGGGCAGACTAATGACTATATGACTGTGACAGCCCACTGGGTAGATGTATTGCCTCCCACAGCAACAACAGCAGCAGCGGCACCAATAGCAGCATCTCGCAAATCCAAACTCGTTTCTAGGCAAGCTACGATGTGTATCACCGCTTTCCATAAGAGGCACACCGCTGACAACCTCTTACGGAAACTGAGGGACATCATCGCGCATTTTCTTACCCCACTTAGACTCTCCTGGGGATTTGTGATATCGGACAACGCCACCAATATTGTGCGTGCATTACAACTGGGCAAATTCCAGCAAGTCCCATGTTTTGCACATACAATTAATTTGGTGGTGCAGAATTTTTTTTTAAATGACAGGGGTGTACAGGAGATGCTGTCGGTGGCCCGAAAAATTGCGGGCCACTTTTCAACATTCTGCCACTGCGTGCTGAAGACTGGAGCACCAGCAAACACACCTGAACCTGCCCTGCCATCAACTGAAGCAAGAGGTGGTATCGAGGTGGAATTCAACGCTCTATATGCTTCAGAGGATGGAGGAGCAGCAAAAGGCCATTAAAGCCTATACATCCACCTACGATATAGGCAAAGGAGGGGGAATGCACCTGACTCAAGCGCAGTGGAGAATGATTTCTGTATTGTGCAAGGTTCTCCAATCCTTTGAACTTGCCACACGTGAAGTCAGTTCAGACACTGCTTGAGTCAAGTCATTCCCCTCATCAGGCTTTTGCAGAAGCAGCTTGAGAAATTAAAGGAGGAGGTAAGATGGAGCGATTCCGCTAAGTATGTGGGACTTGTGGATTGAGCCCTTCATTCGCTTTGCCAAGATTCAAGGGTGGTCAATCTGTTGAAATCAGAGCACTACACTTTAGCCACCATGCTCGATCCTAAGTTTAAAGCCTGTGTTGTATCTCTTTTTCCGGCAGACACAAGTGTGCAGAGGTGCAAAGACCTGCTGGTGGGTAAATTGTCAACTCAAGCAGAATGTGACCCGTCAACAGCTCCTCCTTCAATTTCTCCCACCACTGGGGCTGCAAGGAAAAAGATTTCTTAGCCCACCCGCTGGCAGTGATGCAGGGCAGTCAGGAGCGAAAGCTGGCATCTGGTCCGGACTGAAGGACTTGCCAACGATTACTGACATGTCTACTGTCACTGCATATGATTCTGTCACCATTGAAAGAATGGTGGAGGATTATATGAGTGACAGCATCCAAGTAGGCATGTCAGACAGTCCGTATGTATACTGGCAGAAAAGAGGCAATTTGGATGCCCTTGCACAAACTGGCTTTATTTTACCTAAGTTGCCCCCCTCCGGTGTGTACTCCGAAAGAGTGTTAGTGCAGCTGGTAACCTTGTCAGCGATCGGCGTAGGAGGCTACTTACAAAATGTGGAGAAGATGATGTTCATCAAAATTAATTATAAATTCCTCCAGGAAGACCTTGCCCAGCAATTGTCTCCGGAAAGTACACAGGGACCTGTGATGGTGGATTCCAGTGGGGATGAATTAATACTCTGTGAGGGGGTTGTACACAGTGTAAGTGGTGAGGAATCGGAGGGTGAGGATGAGGTCGACATCTTGCCTCTGTAGAGCCAGTTTGTGCAAGGAGAGATTGATTGCTTCTTTTTTGGTGGGGGCACAAACAAACCACTCATTTCAGCCACAGTCGTGTGGCAGACCCTGTCGCTGAAATGATTGGTTTGTTAGTGTGCATGTCTTGTTTATACAACATAAGGGTGGGTGGGAGGGCCCAAGGACAATTCCATCTTGCACCTCTTTTTCTTCTTTGCATCATGTGCTGTTTGGGGACTATTTTTTGAAAGTGTCATCCTGTCTGACACTTCCGTATATGTCCAGTGGTACTGCCATTTAATTCCAGTGATTTTGCCGTATAATTCCAGTGATTTGGACGTATAATTCCAGTGATTTTGTCATTTAATTCCAGTGATATTGCCATTTAATTCCAGTGATTTTGCCGTTTAATTCCAGTGATTTGGACGTATAATTCCACTGATTTTGACATATAATTCCAATGATTTGGACGTATAATTCCAGTGATTTTGCCATTTAATTCCAGTGATTTTGCTGTATAATTCCAGTGATTTTGATGTATAATTCCAGTGATTTTGCAGTATAAATCCAGTGATTTGGACGTATAATTCCACTGATTTTGACATATAATTCCAATGATTTGGACGTATAATTCCAGTGATTTTGCCATTTAATTCCAGTGATTTTGCTGTATAATTCCAGTGATTTTGATGTATAATTCCAGTGATTTTGCAGTATAAATCCAGTGATTTGGACGTATAATTCCAGTGATTTTGCCGTATAATTCCAGTGATTTGGACGTATAATTCCAGTGATTTGGATTTATAAGTCCAGTGATTTGGACGTATAATTCCAGTGGGAATTGTTTGTGTCGCTTGGCTTAGTCATACAGCTACCTCATTGCACCTCTTCGACATCTTTGCATGAGGTGCTGTTTGGGGCCTAGTTTTTGAAAAGTGCCATCCTGTCTGACACTGCCATATGAGTCCAGGGATACTTCTGTATTAGTCCTGGGGTACTGCCGTATAAATCCACCAATTGCAGAATTTTTGAAAAATTACAGGGGTGTGCAGGAGATGCTGTCAGTGGACCGAGCAATTGCGGCCCACTTTCGACATTCAGCCACTGTGTGACACTACAAGATGGGCCAGGTGGTTGTGTCGCTTAGCTTAGTCATGCAGCAACCTCAGTGCACCTCTTTTTCTTCTTTGCATTATGTGCTGTTTGGGGCCTTTTTTTTATATCTGGCCTCCTGTCTGCCACTGCAGTGCCACTCCTAGATGGGCCAATTGTTTGTGTTGCTTGGCTTAGTCATACAGCTACCTCAATGCACCTCTTCGACATCTTTGCATGAGGTGCTGTTTGGGGCCTAGTTTTTGAAAAGTGCCATCCTGTTTGACACTGCAGTGCCTCTCCTAGATGGGCCAGGTGTTTGTGCCGCACACTTGTGTTGCTTGACTTAGTCATACAGCAGCCTCGGTGCACCTCTTTTTCTACTTTGCATCATGTGCTGTTTGGAGCCTTTTTTATATCTGCCCTACTGTCTGACACTGCAGTGCCACTCCTAGATGGGCCAGGTGTTTGTGCCGCACACTTGTGTCATTTAGCTTAGTCATACAGCCACCTTGGTGCAACCTTTTGCCCTAAAAACAATATTGTGAAGTGTGAGGTATTCAGAATAGACTGGTAATGAGTGGGAATGAATGTTATTGAGGTTAATAATACCGTAGGATCAAAATTAGCCCCACATTCTGTGATTTTAGCCATTTTTATGTTTTTTTCAAAAATCATCCAAATCCAAAACATGAAAGGGTGGTTTTAGCAAAAACAAGCCAAAACCAAAACACGAAAGTGGAATTAGAACCAAAACCAAAACACGAAAAGTGCCAGCCGCACATCTCTACTTGTAATAGACCTCTCCTGGAAGTAGCAGTGATAGCAAATCCAACCTCACCTGAATGACCACTGGAATGTGCACCAGACAGCAGATATGACAATCCAACCAGAAATCAGGAAACAAAGATGCTGATACTGGAACCAGGAACTGGCAAGACACAAGTAGTACTGCCAATGAGCAGATACAAGTGAGGAGTTTAAACAAGGTGCGAAGATCAGTCATTGGTGCCTCTGGTCAGGTGGCAGCTAGCAGTGATTGGGAGAAACTGAAGTCAGCTGATCAATCCAACATTGTGGTGCCCATGCAAGGCAGAACCCAGGAATCGTCCCAAATCACCAGCAGCTAACCGGACATAATATGGGCGGGATGTATTGCCGCCTGAGTTCGGCGGTTGTGCAGGATTCTGGACGACCTCAGACGTTGTAAGTGATTGCCTCTTTAAAAAAAGTCAGAGTTCGACTGGAATTCCGCACTTCTGCCGAACTCAGGTGCCATTACATCCCACCCAATATGTGTATGTTGACTGTAATGGCAAGTGAAAGAAGATGATGGGAAAGTGCCAGGTCCAGTAAGAGGGAGTCAGAGTCTGTTGCGTGACACCAAGAGTTATGGCCCACAGGTAAAATTATGTGGTTGGATGCTGTTTAATATAACTAATTAGATCAGGTTTGGGCTACTTGAGGATGGAGCATACAAGGCCGAAATTCACTCTGAAATGACAGTAGTCTAGTCAGAACTGTTGCATACTGTACCTTCCTATTTACTACAATAGAATTTGATAGGCAGCCAGGACTCATTTTTTCTCCATTGTTGCAACAATGTTGCTGCATCAGTAAAACATTTAAATGGTAAATTTGTTTATAATGTAAACAACAATATCGCAACAAACGGGCCTAATTTAGAGGTAAGAGTACATCATGATCTAGCAACCCATCATTATGAAGTTCGAAATCTCTGTTGTTAATAACCAATGCGTACATGGACTCTCCTTTTATTTTTTTATTTCTAAGTAAGCATCTCAATAAATTGTATAAAATCAAAACAAATACACATACCAAAATATTTGTTCAAATAATTACAATAGCAAAGGAAAACTACTTACCTAATACACTGCAACTTTAAATGTTTTGACAAACAATGCACACAAGTTATCCACTGAGTGTGGAAAATATAAATAAATATGAAGCTCAAAGTCATGCAACATTCTGTATACAAATATGAACCAGCTAAAAATAGGATTTTAATTACCTACCGGTAAATCCTTTTCTCGTAGTCCGTAGAGGATGCTGGGGTCCACATTAGTACCATGGGGTTTAGACGGGTGCACCAGGAGCCATAGGCACTTTAAGAGTTTGAGAGTGTGGGCTGGCTCCTCCCTCTATGCCCCTCCTACCAGACTCAGTCTAGAAACTGTGCCCGAGGAGACGGACATCTTTGAGAGAAGGATTATACACAGATAGTGGCGAGCTTCATACCAGCTCACACATACAAGGCAAACCAAGCTAACAAGCTTGAAAACTCAGCAACCGCTGAAAGATTACTTACCAAGTAATAATGCAGTACTTAACTAAAAACATAGTCGTACTGAACCAAATATCCACTGCAGAAAAACAAAGCGCTGGGCGGGCGGGCGCCCAGCATCCTCTACGGACTACGAGAAAAGGATTTACCAGTAGGTAATTAAAATCCTATTTTCTCTTACATCATAGAGGATGCTGGGGTCCACATTAGTACCATGGGGATGTACCAAAGCTCCCAGAACGGGAGGGAGAGCGCGGGGGCTCCTGCAGAACTGATTGGCCTCTAATGACCTAAAGTTTGGTCAAAGTATCAAACTTGTAGAACTTTGCAAACGTGTTCGACCCAGACCAAGCAGTCGCTTGGCAGAACTGCAAATTCGAGACACCTCGGGCAGCTGCCCAGGAAGAGCCCACTTTACGAGTAGAGTGGGCCTTAACAGACGTAGGACATGGCAAGTCTGCTGTAGAATACTCATGCTGGATATAGAAGCTGATCCAGCGAGAGATCGTCTGCTTAGAAGCAGGACACCCAATTATCTTGGGATCATGCAGGACAAACAGAGTCCAATTTTCTGTGACGAGCAGTCCTCTTCACATAAATTTTCAGAGCCCTTACAACATCCAAGGACTTTGATGAAATTGAGGAGTCAGTCGCAACTGGCACCACAATAGGTTGGTTGATATGAAAAGCTGACACAACCTTCGGAAGGAAACTGCTGATGTGTCCGGAGCTCAGCTCTATCCTCATGGAAGATCAAGTAGGGGCTATTACAGGACAAAGCCCCCAACTCCGACACACATCTAGCAGACGCTAAGGCCAAAAAAGTGACAGCCTTCCACGTGAGAAACTTGACCTCAACCTCCTGTAGAGGCTTAAACCAATCCGACTGGAGAAAACTGCAACACCACGTTAAGATCCCAGGGCGCCGTATGCGGTACAAAGGGAGGTTGGATGTGCAGAACTCCCTTCAAAAAAGTCTGAACCTCAGTTAGGGCAGCCAATAGTTTCTGGAAGAAAATGGATAAGGCCGAAATCTGGACCTTCACGGATCCCAACCTCAGGCCCATATCCACACCTGCCTGCAGGAAGAGGAGAAACCGTCCCAGTTGAAACTCCACTGTAGGAAACTTCTTGGACTCACACCAAGATACATAATTTTTCCAAATACAATGGTAATGTTTAGACGTTACTCCTTTCCTAGCCTGTATCAGGGTAGGAATAACCTTGTTCGGAATGCCCTTCCGAGCTAATATCTGGCGTTCAACCTCCATGCCGTCAAATGTAGCCGGGGTAAGTCTTGATAGGCGAACAGCCCCTGCTGTAGCAGGACCTCCCGAAGAGGAAGAGGCCTCGGCTCTTCCAGCAGGAGATCCAGAAGATCCGCGTACCAAGCCCTTCTTGGCCAGTTTTGAACTCTTGTTCTCCTTATGAGCTTTAGAACTCTTAGAATGAGTGGAAGTGGAAGAAAACACGTACACCGACTGGAACACCCACGGAGTCAATAGGGCGTTCACCGCCACAGCTTGCGGGTCCCTCGACCTGTAACAATATAGCTGAAGCTTCTTGTTGAGACGGGAGGCCATCAGGTCTATTTGAGATACACCCCAAAGATCTGTTACCTCCCTGAACACCTCCGGATGGAGACCCCACTCCCCTGGATGGAGATCGTGTCTGCTGAGGAAGTCTACTCCCGGAATGAAGATAGTTGACAGTGACAACACGTGTTTTTCTGCCCAGAGGATGATTCTTGTTACCTCTGACATTGAAGCTCTGCTCTTCGTTCCGCCCTGTCAGTTATGTAAGCCACTGTTGTTACATTGTCCGACTGCACTTGAATGGCCCAGTTTCTCAGAAGATGGGCCTCCTGGAGAAGACCGTTGTAGACAGCTCTTAGTTCCAGAATGTTTATCAGTAGGCCGGCTTCCTGACCTGACCACCTTCCTTGGCAGGTACCCCTTGAGAGACTGCGCCCTAGCCCCGGAGACTTGCATCCATGGTTAGAAGGATCCAGTACTGAATCTTGAACCAGCGGCCCTCCAGAAGGTTAGGTAATTGTAGCCACCAGAGGAGTGAAATCCTGGCCTTTGGCAACAGACGTATTCTCTGGTGCATGTGAGATGAGATCCCGACCACTTGTCCAGGAGATCCAGCTGGAAGGACCGAGCATGAAACCTCCCGTACTGCAGAGCCTCGTAAGAGGCCACCATCTTCCCCAGAAGGCGAATGCACTGATAAACCAACACGCGGGCTGGCTTCAGGACATCCCGGACCATTGTTCATATCACCAACGCTTTTTCCTCTGGAAGAAACACCCTCTGTACTTCCGTGTCGAGGATCATTCCCAGAAAGAACAACCTCCTGGTTGGTTCCAAATGTGATTTTGGAAGATTCATGATCCAACCGTGTTCCCGAAGTAGGTGGGTCGTGAGAACAATGGACTGTAACAGCTTCTCCTTGGGCAATGCCTTTATCAGCAGATCGTCCAGATATGGAATTATGTTCACCCCCGTCTGCTGCGGAGAACCATCATTTCCGCCATCACCTTGGTGAATACCCTTGGTGCTGTGAAGAGACAGAATGGCAGGGCCTGGAATTGAAAATTACAGTCCAATAGTGTGAATCGGAGACCAGCTTGATGCAGCGGCCAAATCGGAATGTGGAGGTATGCATCGTTGATATCCAGGGATACCAGGAATTCCCCCTCCTCCAGACTTGATATCACCGCCCTTAAAGACTCCATTTTGGACTTGAACTCTCACAGGAAGGTTTAAGTTCAGAATGGGTCTGACCGAACCATCCGGTTTCGGTACCACGAAAAAGGTTTGAATAGTAACCATTGCTCTGCATATGGGGTGGAACTGGTACAATGACCTGTGCTTCCCCCAACTTCTGGATGGCATCCTGTAGGATAGCCCTGTCTGCCAGCAAAGCTGACAAGCCTGATTTGAAGAATCGGTGAGGAGGGAGATCTTGAAATTCCAACCTGTACCCCTGGGGCACAATATCTTGCACCCAGGTATCCAGTCCAGACGACACCCAGACATCACTGAAATGCCTGAGTCTTGCCCCCACCGGCCCCATCGCCAGGCCGTGTGGTCCACCGTCATGCTGAGGACTTAGGCATACCTGAAGTAGGTTTCTGTTCCTGGGAACCAGCAGCAGCAGGTTTCTTGGATTTTGGCCGACCCCCTCTAAAGAAGGTGTTGGACGGATTGGCCTTTCTTGCTTTGGCAGTCCGAAAGGACTGTGATGCAGCTGAAGAAAAGGGTATCTTCGTAGCAGGCGCAGCGGAAGGAAGAAAAGATGACTTACCCGCAGTTGCCGTGGAAATCCACGGATCTAGCGCTTCCTGACCTGTGTAGGGTAGGTTCTCCACACCTCTCCTGGATTCCGTGTCAGCAGACCATTGGCGCAGCCAGAGTCATCTATGAGCTGAGAGAGACATGGAGGATATTCCTGCAGCCATCGAACCCAGGTCTTTCATGGATTCCACCGTAAATCCCGCAGAATCCTGTATGTTACGTAAGAACAATTCAGTCACTTTTATCCAATGTAACCAATTTCTCAAGTAACATGCCAGACCACTTTACAATAGCTTTAGAAATCCATGCACAGGCAATAGTAGGCCGTAGTATCGCCCCCGAAGCCGTGTATATGTATTTGAGTGTAGTGTCAATCTTGCAATCAGCCGGTTCTTTCAACGCGGCAGATCCCGGGACAGGTAAAACCACCTTCTTTGACAGTCTGGACCCAGATGCGTCAACTATGGGTGGGTTTTCCCAATTCTTTCTATCCTCCTCAGGGAAGGGGAATGTAACCAGAACCCTTTCGGGAATCTGGAATCCTTTCTCCGGGTTTTCTCAGGATTTTTCAAATAGCGTTTAATACTTTAGACGCAGGGAAGGTTAGCGAGGCTTTGTTATTATCCGTGAAGTAAGCCTCCTCAACCTGCTCAGGCGTTAGACTCCATGCCCTTGTTCTGGGTCACGCCAACCACCTGCTGTCTGCTTCCAGAATATAGGTGCTTCCTAACAAACCCACCCCAGTGGTGTCTAAACCTAATCCCCCTCTCCCCACAGCCAGAACCTAGCCGTTCCACCACCACAGCATAACCCTATCCCTCCCTCCCCGCAGCTTATCCCTAACCCCCCCCCCCCCCACCACCACCACCAGACTAATCCATTTCCCACAGCCTAAACCTAACCCCCAACACCCTGCGGCCTAACCCTAAGCAGACCCGACATACATTTGTTCGGGGTGCCGACAGTCGGGATTCTGGCACTAGCATTGCGATCGATGTCAGGAACATGGCATCAGTATTCTGAGCAGTGACGGTATTACTCAACTGCCGGCATCCCGGACGCTGGGATCCTGACCGAATCCCTTTATACAGGGCATTTTTGCCCTTTATGTACAGTTTTGGTAGGGGTAATCTCTGCTCAGTAAACCAGCCTAAGGGCAGATTCAATTAGCCATGCGCTTGTAGCAGTGCCTGAGGCTATTCAATTTCTGCCCGTTGTAAACCCGCCATTGCCTCAAATGCAGTAAGCATGTGTCAAAGTAAAAAAAAATATTACATAAAGAGAACATACAAACTACACACATATAGGTCGCTATACTTGCAAATATGCGCAGCGAGCACAGCAATATATGGTAACTCACGCATTTACACGGACATGCCACAGAGATGGATTCGACACTTATTTCATACAGTACATAATTATAATAATATCAAGCACCAGACATCATGGTGATTTAAGATTACCTAATGAATTAATGTCATGAATGTGTATTATTTGAACGGAACCAGATACACCTGTCATGTTTACTATTAAAACAGCAGATTGGTGTGTAGATTAATTTGATACTTGTTGTGAAGTTGTGGGACATTGCAGCAGATAGTTATGATTATATGTATAAAAGCTAAAATCACTTTGTTAGAACAATGAATGATACAGTGAACAGGGAACTCAAGCCAACCCTTTTGGCAGTTTTCATAGACAACCTGATCAGCATATACAAAGAAAATAGTGACTCAATCGTGAAGGAGAGAGAGACCCCTCCCCCAGGAACTAGTCACACAGGAAAGTAGTTCCTGGCTAGGGGGGGGGGGGCACAGAGTTCAGTTGCTTGTGGTCTCAGAGGGAGATGGAGGTCTTGCATGATTTTACAGAGGAAAGAGAGAAAGACAGAGTCATATGGAGGGACAAACTAATAATGAGAAAGATCTGGTAATTGTATTGCTGGCATTTAACTATAACTATATGTAACTGTGTTTTAACTATGTTCTAACTGTTTTCTGTGTGAGTGTAATCATGTAACTATAGGTATACTGTACTTTGTAATATATATTGTATCCATATTCTTTTAACAAGAAATATATACTTCATTGAGCTTTGGAACTCAGATAATGTGTGGGTGTATCGTTTTCTCTTATGGGATGCTGTGGTATGCTTATGAGGTGTTGTGCGATGTAAGCACACATTTATGGGATTTGGTAATAAGATGTGCAGGCATTTACAATATATATATATATTAGAGCGGGCATCTTAAATATTTGTGAGAAATCTAAAAATGGCATTCATACATGTTAATCCATAGCTCCAGACACTTAACCTGGAATCTATGGGTTAATGGGTGTTAGCCGAGGGCTTATTGCGCATGAAAATGGGCATAAAATCAAATAGGTCTGGCCGGTGGTGTCTTCAGAGAGGAGGATGCCTATGGACCCCCTCCTCTCCACCCGGGGTGCTCTTGACTCTGGGCACTAGGGGAACCTAGCGTTTCCTAGAGTCTTGTGCGCATGTGCAGGTCTTCATGACAATGGTGCGGCAGCCATTAGGGTTAGGTTTAGGCACCCTCAGGGAGGGTTAAGGTTAGGCTGCGGGGGACGGGAGGGTTAGGTTTAGACTGCGGAGAGGCGGGGTTAGATTTAGGCCCCATCGGGGAGGGTTAGGCTGCGGGAAGAGGAGGGTTAGGTTTAGGCTGATAAAAGGGAGGATTAGATTTAGGGGGCCATTGGGGGAAGGTCAGTAGGCTTACCCTTCCCCCTGTTGGGGGGATGCCATGGTTGGTATTCTAACCATCGGCATCCTGACCGCCGGCAAATTAATTCCAACCCATCCCTAACCCTTCTGGAGCATAAGGATACATTTGAAAGATTTACATTTTTAAACATTTTAAGCATTTTTCAAAACAATATACATTCGGCACTGCAAAAAATAAGATTTTACTCACCGGTAAATCTATTTCTCGTAGTCCGTAGTGGATGCTGGGTACTCCGTAAGGACCACGGGGGAGTAGACGGGCTCCGCAGGAGACTGGGTACTTCTTTAAAGAAAAGATTAGGTACTACATCTGGTGTGCACTGGCTCCTTCCTTTATGCCCCTCCTCCAGACCTCAGTTAGGGAAACTGTGCCCGGAAGAGCTGACATTACAAGGAAAGGATTTGGAATCCAGGGTAAGACTCATACCAGCCACACCAATCACACCGTACAACTCGTGATAACTATACCCAGTTAACAGTATGAACAACAACTGAGCCTCATTAAACTGATGGCTCAGAACAAAAAACCCTATAGTTAAGCAATAACTATATACAAGTATTGCAGAATTCCGCACTTGGGACGGGCTCCCAGCATCCACTACGGACTAAGAGAAATAGATTTACCGGTGAGTAAAATCTTATTTTCTCTGACGTCCTAGTGGATGCTGGGTACTCCGTAAGGACCATGGGGATTATACCAAAGCTCCCAAACGGGCGGGAGAGTGCGGATGACTCTGCAGCACCGAATGAGCAAACTCAAGGTCCCCCTCAGCCAGGGTATCAAACTTGTAGAATTTTGCAAACGTGTTTGATCCCGACCAGGTAGCAGCTCGGCAAAGTTGTAAAGCCGAGACCCCTCGGGCAGCCGCCCAAGAAGAGCCCACCTTCCTCGTGGAATGGGCTTTGACTGATTTAGGATGCGGCAGTCCAGCCGCAGAATGTGCAAGTTGAATCGTGCTACAGATCCAGCGAGCAATAGTCTGCTTAGAAGCAGGAGCACCCAGCTTGTTGGGTGAATGCAGGATAAACAGCGAGTCAGTTTTTCTGACTCCAGCCGTCCTGGAAACATAGATTTTCAGGGCCCGGACTACATCCAGCAACTTGGAAGCCTCCAAGTCCCGAGTAGCCGCAGGTACCACAATAGGTTGGTTCAAATGAAACGCTGATACCACCTTAGGGAGAAATTGGGGACAAGTCCTCAATTCTGCCCTGTCCATATGGAAGATCAGATAGGGGCTTTTACATGACAAAGCCGCCAATTCTGACACACGCCTAGCCGAAGCCAAGGCCAAAAGCATGACCACTTTCCACGTGAGATATTTCAACTCCACGGTCTGAAGTGGCTCAAAACCAATGTGATTTTAGGAAATCCAACACAACGTTGAGATCCCAAGGTGCCACTGGAGGCACAAAAGGGGGCTGAATATGCAGCACTCCCTTAACAAACGTCTGAACTTCAGGCAGTGAAGCCAGTTCTTTTTGAAAGAAAATAGACAGGGCCGAAATCTGGACTTTAATGGATCCCAATTTTAGGCCCATAGTCACTCCTGACTGTAGCAAGTGCAGAAATCGACCCAGCTGAAATTCTTCGGTTGGGGCCTTCATAGCCTCACACCAAGCAACATATTTTCACCATATGCGGTGATAATGTTTTGCTGTCACATCCTTCCTAGCTTTTATCAGCGTAGGAATGACTTCAACCGGAATGCCCTTTTCCATCAGGATCCGGCGTTCAACCGCCATGCCGTCAAACGCAGCCGCGGTAAGTCTTGGAACAGACAGGGCCCCTGCTGTAGCAGGTCCTGTCTGAGAGGCAGAGGCCAAGGGTCCTCTGAGATCATTTCTTGTAGTTCCGGGTACCAAGTCCTTCTTGGCCAATCTGGAACGATGAGTATAGTTCTTACTCCTCTCTTTCTTATTATCCTCAGTATCTTTGGTATGAGAGGAAGAGGAGGGAACACATAAACCGACTGGTACACCCACAGTGTCACTAGAGCGTCCACAGCTATCACCTGAGGGTCCCTTGACCTGGCGCAATATCTTTTTAGCTTTTTGTTGAGGCGGGACGCCATCATGTCCACCTGTGGCCTTTCCCAACGATTTACAATCAGCTGGAAGACTTCTGGATGAAGTCCCCACTCTCCCGGGTGGAGGTCGTGCCTGCTGAGGAAGTCTGCTTCCCAGTTGTCCACTCCCGGAATGAACACTGCTGACAGTGCTATCACGTGATTTTCCGCCCATCGGAGAATCCTTGTGGCTTCTGCCATCGCCATCCTGCTTCTTGTGCCGCCCTGTCGGTTTACATGGGCGACCGCCGTGATGTTGTCTGACTGAATCACACCGGCTGGTTTTGAACCCGGGGTTTTGCCTGACTTAGGGCATTGTAAATGGCCCTTAGTTCCAGAATATTTATGTGTAGGGAAGCCTCCTGACTCGACCATTGTCCTTGGAAGTTTCTTCCTTAAGTGACTGCCCCCCAACCTCGGAGGCTTGCATCCGTGGTCACCAGGACCCAGTCCTGTATGCCGAATCTGCGGCCCTCGAGAAGATGAGCACTCTACAGCCACCACAGCAGAGACACCCTGGCCCTCGGGGACAGGGTGAACAGCCGATGCATCTGAAGATGCGATCCGGACCACTTGTCTAACAGATCCCACTGAAAGATCCTTGCATGGAACCTGCCGAATGGAATTGCCTCGTAAGAAGCTACCATCTTTCCCAGGACTCGCGTGCAGTGATGCACCGACACCTGTTTTGGTTTTAGGAGGTCTGACCAGAGATGACAACTCCATGGCCTTCTCCTCCGGGAGAAACACCTTCTTCTGTTCTGTGTCCAGAATCATACCCAGGAACAGCAGACGTGTCGTAGGAACCAGCTGCGACTTTGGGATATTCAGAATCCAGCCGTGCTGTTGTAGCACTTCCTGAGATAGTGCTACTCCGACCAACAACTGCTCCCTGGACCTCGCCTTTATAAGGAGATCGTCCAAGTACGGGATAATTATAACTCCCTTCTTTCGAAGGAGTATCATCATTTCGGCCATTACTTTGGTAAATACCCTCGGTGCCGTGGACAGACCAAACGGCAACGTCTGGAATTGGTAATGGCAGTCCTGTACCACAAAACGGAGGTACACCTGGTGAGGTGGGTAAATGAGGACATGTAGGTAAGCATCCTTGATGTCCAGTGATACCATGTAATCCCCCTCTTCCAGGCTTGCAATAACCGCCCTGAGCGATTCCATTTTGAACTTGAACTTCCTTATATAAGTGTTCAAGGATTTCAAATTTAGAATGGGTTTCACCGAACCGTCTGGTTTCGGTACCACAAACATTGTGGAATAGTAATCCCGTCCCTGTTGAAGGAGGGGAACTTTGATTATCACCTGCTGGAGGTACAGCTTGTGAATTGCCGCCAGTACTACCTCCCTGTCCTGGGGAGTAGCTGGCAAGGCTGATTTGAGGTAACGGCGAGGGGGAGACGTCTCGAACTCCAGCTTGTATCCCTGAGATACCACTTGTAGAACCCAGAGATCCACCTGTGAGCGAACCCACTGGTCGCTGAAGTTCCGGAGACGGGCCCCCACCGCACCTGGCTCACATGTGGAGCCCCAGCGTCATGCGGTGGACTTAGTGGAAGCAGGGGAGGATTTTTGTTCTTGGGAACTGGCTGTATGGTGCAGCTTTTTCCCTCTACCCCTGCCTCTGGGCAGAAAGGACGCGCCTCTAACTCGCTTGCCTTTCTGAGGCCGAAAGGACTGTACTTGATAATACGGTGCTTTCTTAAGCTGTGAGGGAACCTGAGGTAAAAAAGTCGACTTCCCAGCTGTTGCTGTGGATACGAGGTCCGAAAGACCGTCCCCAAACAATTCCTCACCCTTATAAGGCAAAATTTCCATGTGCCTTTTAGAATCAGCATCACCTGTCCACTGCCGAGTCCATAATACTCTCCTGGCAGAAATGGACATTGCATTAATTCTAGATGCCAGCCGGCAAATGTCCCTCTGTGCATCTCTCATATATAAGACTACGTCTTTAATATGCTCTATGGTTAGCAATATAGTGTCCCTGTCCAGGGAATCAATGTTATCAGACAGGGAATCAGACCACGCTGCTGCAGCACTACACATCCATGCTGAAGCAAATGCAGGTCTCAGTATAGTACCTGAGTGTGTATACACAGACTTCAGGATAGCCTCCTGCTTTCTATCTGCAGGCTCCTTTAAGGCGGCCGTATCCTGAGAAGGCAGTGCCACCTTTTTTGATAAGCGTGTGAGCGCCTTGTCCACCTTAGGGGGATGTCTCCCAGCGTAACCTATCCGTTGGCGGGAAAGGGTACGCCATTAGTAACCGCCTAGAAATTACTAGTTTCTTATCTGGGGAACCCCACGCTTCTTCACACAATTCATTTACCTTATCAGATGGGGGAAAAGTCACTGGCTGCTTTTTCTCCCCAAACATAATACCCTTTTTTGTGGTAACCGGGTTAATGTCAGAAATGTGCAACACATTTTTCATTGCCGTAATCATGCATCGGATGGCCCTAGTGGATTGTATATTTGTCTCATCCTCGTCGACACTGGAGTCAGACTCCGTGTCGACATCTGTGTCTGCCATCTGAGGTAGCGGGCGTTTCTGAGCCCCTGACGGCCTCTGAGATGCCTGGGCAGGCGCGGGCTGAGATGCCGGCTGTCCCAAAGCTGCGTCATCGAACCTTTTATGCAAGGAGTTGACACTGTCGGTTAATACCTTCCACATATCCATCCACTCAGGTGTCGGCCCCGCAGGGGGCGACATCACACTTATCGGCACCTGCTCCGCCTCCACGTAAGCGTCCTCATCAAACATGCCGTACCGACACACCGCACACACACAGGGAATGCTCTGACTGAGGACAGGACCCCACAAAGTCCTTTGGGGAGACAGAGAGAGAGTATGCCAGCACACACCAGAGCGCTATATAACAGAGGGATATACACTATACACAAGTGAATTTTCCCCCTATAGCTGCCTATATCACAATTTGCGCCTAAATTTATGTGCCCCCCCTCTCTTTTTTACCCTTTCTGTAGTGTATACTGCAGGGGAGAGCCTGGGGAGCATCCTTCCAGCGGAGCTGTGAAGAGAAAATGGCGCTGGCTGTGCTGAGGGAGATAGCCCCGCCCCTTCAACGGCAGGCTTCTCCCGCTTTTTATAACGTTAATGGCGGGGGTTTCTGCACATATACAGTGTTAAACACTGTATTATGTGCTTTTTATTGCCAAAAGGTATATTAATTGCAGCCCAGGGCGCCCCCCCCCCAGCGCCCTGCACCCACCAGTGACCGGAGCGTGTGGTGTGCTGTGGGAGCAATGGCGCACAGCTGCAGTGCTGTGCGTTTCCTTATTGAAGACCGAAGTCTTCAGCCGCCGATTTCTTCCGTCTTCTGGCTCTGCAAGGGGGACGGCGGCGCGGCTCCGGGAACGGACGATCGAGGTCGGGCCCTGTGTTCGATCCCTCTGGAGCTAATGGTGTCCAGTAGCCTAGAAGCACAAGCTAGCTGCAAGCAGGTAAGTTTGCTTCTCTCCTCTAAGTCCCACGTAGCAGTGAGTCTGTTGCCAGCAGATCTCACTGAAAATAAAAAACATAACAAATACTTTTCTTTTTAGTGAACTCAGGAGAGCCCACTAAGTGCATCCAGCTCAGGCCGGGCACAGATTCTAACTGAGGTCTGGAGGAGGGGCATAGAGGGAGGAGCCAGTGCACACCAGATGTAGTACCTAATCTTTTCTTTAAAGAAGTGCCCAGTCTCCTGCGGAGCCCGTCTACCCCCCCGTGGTCCTTACGGAGTACCCAGCATCCACTAGGACGTCAGAGAAACATAAATCATACACCAGTCCGGTGGGTTTTATTTTATTGTTTGGACAAGTAAAAAGGTACCAGAGTTCTCTTTAATTAGTAGCGCTTAGTACTTAGCAGCAGTCTGTAAGCAATAATAAGATTTTAAACCTACCGGTAAATCTTTTTCTCCTAGTCCGTAGAGGATGCTGGGGACTCCGTAAGGACCATAGGGGATAGACGGGCTCCGCAGGAGACATGGGCACTAAGAAAGAACTTTAGGTATGGGTGTGCACTGGCTCCTCCCTCTATGCCCCTCCTCCAGACCTCAGTTAGAGAAACTGTGCCCAGAGGAGACGGACAGTACGAGGAAAGGATTTTTGTTAATCCAAGGGCAAGATTCATACCAGCCCACACCATCCACACCGTATAACTTGGGATATACGAACCAGTTAACAGTATGAAACAACACAGCATCAGTCCGAGACTGAGGAAAACTGTAACATAACCCTTATGTAAGCAAAAACTATATACAAGTCTTGCAGAAGTAGTCCGCACTTGGGACGGGTGCCCAGCATCCTCTACGGACTAGGAGAAAAAGATTTACGGGTAGGTTTAAAATCTTATTTTCTCTTACGTCCTAGAGGATGCTGGGGACTCCGTAAGGACCATGAGGATTATACCAAAGCTCCCAAACGGGCGGGAGAGTGCGGATGACTCTGCAGCACCGATTGAGCAAACATGAGGTCCTCCTCAGCCAGGGTATCAAACTTGTAAAACTTTGCAAAGGTGTTTGAACCCGACCAAGTAGCAGCTCGGCACAGCTGTAATGCCGAGACCCCTCGGGCAGCCGCCCAAGAAGAGCCCACCTTCCTGGTGGAATGGGCCTTTATCGATTTTGGTAACGGCAATACAGCCGTAGAATGAGCCTGCTGAATCGTGTTACAGATCCAGCGAGCAATAGTCTGCTTGGAAGCAGGAGCGCCAACCTTGTTGGCTGCATACAGGACAAACAGTGCTTCTGTTTTCCTGACCCTAGCCGTTCTGGCCACGTAAATTTTCAAAGCCCTGACCACATCAAGGGACTCGGAATCCTCCAAGTCTCGCATAGCCACAGGCACCACAATAGGTTGGTTCATATGAAAAGATGAAACCACCTTAGGCAAGAATTGAGGACGGGTCCGCAATTCCGCTCTATCCATATGGAAAACTAGATAGGGGCTTTTATGAGACAAAGCCGCCAATTCAGACACTCGCCTAGCCGAAGCCAAGGCTAACAACATGACCACTTTCCAAGTGAGGTATTTTAATTCCACCGTTTTAAGTGGTTCAAACCAGTGCGACTTAAGGAAACTCAACACCACGTTAAGGTCCCAAGGCGCCGCCGGAGGTACAAAAGGAGGCTGGATATGCAGCACTCCCTTCACAAAAGTCTGTACTGGGAGAGAAGACAATTCCTTCAGAAAGAAAATGGATAGGGCCGAAATCTGAACCTTAATGGAGCCTAATTTTAGGCCCAAATTCATTCCAGTTTGTAGGAAGTGAAGGAAACGGCCCAGATGGAATTCTTCCGTAGGAGCATTCCTGGCCTCACACCAAGAAACATACTACCGCCATATACGGTGATAATGTTTAGCTGTCACGTCCTTCCTAGCCTTTATCAGAGTAGGAATGACCTCATCCGGAATGCCCTTTTCCGCTAGGATCCGGCGTTCAACCGCCATGCCGTCAAACGCAGCCGTGGTAAGTCTTGGAACAGACAGGGCCCCTGTTGTAACAGGTCCTGTCTTAGAGGAAGAGGCCACGGATCTTCTGTGAGCATTTCCTGCAGATCCGGATACCAGGCCCTTCGCGGCCAATCTGGAACAAGGAGTATTGTCTGTACTCCTCTTTTTCTTATTATTCTCAACACCTTGGGGATGAGAGGAAGAGGAGGAAACACATAGACCGACTGGAACACCCACGGTGTCACGAGGGCGTCCACTGCCACCGCCTGAGGGTCTCTTGACCTGGCGCAATACCTCTGTAGTTTTTTGTTGAGGCAGAACGCCATCATGTCTATCTGGGGCAGTCCCCACTGACTTGCAATCTGTGCGAAGACTTCCTGATGAAGTCCCCACTCTCCTGGGTGTAGATTGTCTCTGCTGAGGAAGTCTGCTTCCCAGTTGTCCACTCCCGGAATGAACACTGCTGACAGTGCGCCTACATGATTTTCCGCCCAGCGAAGAATCCTGGTGGCTTCCGCCATTGCCACTCTGCTCCTTGTGCCGCCTTGGCGGTTTACATGAGCCACTGCGGTGACGTTGTCTGACCGGATCAGAACCGGTAGGTCGCGAAGCAAAGTCTCTGCTTGACGAAGGGCGTTGTATATGGCCCTCAGCTCCAGGACGTTGATGTGAAGACAAGTCTCTTGACTTGACCAAAGACCTTGGAAGTTTCTTCCCTGTGTGACTGCTTCCCAACCTCGGAGGCTCGCGTCCGTGGTTACCAGAATGCAGTCCTGAATGGCGAACTTGCGACCTTCTAGAAGGGTGAGCACTCTGCAGCCACCACAGGAGAGACACCCTGGCCCTGGGGGACAGGGTGATCAACTGTTGAATCTGTAGATGTGACCTGGAGCACTTGTCCAGTAGGTCCCATTGGAAGGTCCTCGCATGGAACCTGCCGAAGGGAATGGCCTCGCAAGATGCCACCATCTTTCCCAGGACTCGAGTGCAGTAATGCACTGACACCTGTTTTGGCTTCAATAGGTCCCTGACCAGAGTCATGAGTTCCTGGGCCTTTTCTATCTGAAGATAAACCCTTTTCTGGTCCGTATCCAGAATCATGCCTAAGAAGGTCAAACAAGTCGTAGGAACCAACTGTGACTTTGGGATATTGAGAATCCAGCCGTATTGCTGTAACACCTTCAGTGAAAGTGACACGTTGCTCAACAACTGCTCTCGTGATCTCGTTTTTATGAGATCGTCCAAGTACGGGATAATTGTGACACCCTGCTTGCGCGGGAGCACCATCATTTCCGCCATTACCTTGGTGAAAATCCTCGGGGCCGTGGAAAGCCCAAACGGCAACGTCTGAAATTGGTAATGACAATCCTGTACCGCAAATCTCAGGCACGCCTGATGAGGTGGATATATGGGAACATGAAGGTATGCATCCTTTATGTCCAGGGATACCATAAAATCCCCCCCCTTCTAGGCTGGCGATGACCACTCTGAGCGATTCCATCTTGAACTTGAACCTTTTCAAGTATAGGTTTAAGGATTTTAAATTTAAAATGGGTCTGACCGAACCGTCCGGGTTCGGGACTACAAACAGGGTTGAGTAATACCCCCTCCCTTGTTGAAGCAGGGGAACTTTGACCACCACCTGTTGAAGACACAATTTGTGAATTGCATTTAAAACTATCTCCGTTTCTGGGGGAGAAGCTGGTAGGGCCGATTTGAAAAACCGGCGAAGAGGCACCTCTTCGAATTCCAGCTTGTAACCCTGGGAAACAATTTCTATTGCCCAGGGATCCACCTGTGAGTGAACCCAGATGTGGCTGAAAAGTCGAAGACGTGCCCCCACTGGGGCGGACTCCCTCAGCGGAGCCCCAGCGTCATGCGGTGGATTTTGTAGAGGCCGGGGAGGACTTCTGCTCCTGGGAACTAGCTGTGGTTGGCAGCTTTTTTCCTCTGCCCTTACCTCTGGCAAGAAAGGACGATCCTCGTACTCTCTTGTTTTCATTTGACCAAAAGGACTGCATTTGATAATGTGGCGCTTTCTTAGGCTGTGTGGGAATATAAGGCAAAAAATTTGATTTACCTGCCGTAGCTGTGGAGACCAGGTACGAGAGACCGTCCTCAAACAATTCCTCATCCCTGTAAGGTAAAACCTCCATATGCCTCTTTGAGTCGGCATCACCTGTCCATTGCCGGGTCCATAGGACTCGTCTAGCAGAAATCGACATAGCGTTGACTCTAGAACCCAGTAGGCCAATGTCTCTTTGAGCATCCCTCATATATAAGACAGCATCTTTAATATGACCCAGGGTCAATAAAATGGTATCCTTATCCAGGGTATCAATTTCCGCCGATAAGGTATCTGTCCACGCTGCTACAGCGCTACAAACCCAAGCCGACGCTATCGCCGGTCTGAGTAAGGTACGAGAATGTGTGTAAATGGACTTTAAGGTAGCCTCCTGCTTGAGATCAGCAGGATCCCTGAGGGTAGCCGTATCTTGGGATGGCAGCGCTACCTTTTTGGATAAGCGTGTCAACGCTTTGTCCATCCTTGGGGAGGATTCCCACCGTATCCTGTCCTTAGTCGGGAAAGGATGCGCCATAAGAATCCTTTTGGGAATCTGCAGTTTCTTGTCTGGAGATTCCCAAGCCTTTTCAAATAACTCGTTCAGCTCATGAGAAGGGGGAAAGGTTACCTCAGGTTTCTTTTCCTTATACATGTGTACCCTCGTGTCAGGGACAGGAGGTTCCTCTGTGATATGCCAAACATCTTTTATTGCAATAATCATATATTGAATACTTTTAGCCAATTTTGGCTGTAACCATGCATCATCGTAGTCGACACTGGAGTCAGAATCCGTGTCGGTATTAGTGTCTACTATTTGGGATAGTGGGTGCTTTTGAGACCCCCGAAGGTCCCTACGACATAGGGGCAGGCAGGGCTTGACTCTCTGCATGTTCCCTGGACTCAGCTTTGTCCAACCTTTTGTGCAATAAATTCACATTAGCACTTAAAACATTCCACATATCCAACCAGTCAGGTGTCGGCATTGCCGACGGAGACACCACACTCATTTGCTCCACCTCCTCCCCAGGAAAGCCTTCTACCTCAGACATGCCGACACACGTGTACCGACACACCACACACTCAGGGAAACCTCTTATCTGAAGACAGTTCCCCCACAAGGCCCTTTGGAGAGACAGAGAGAGAGTATGCCAGCACACACCCAGCGCTAATGACCCAGGAAAAAACATCGCTGTTTACCCAGATAGCGCTGTTATCATCTATTTTGCGCCAAATTATGTGCCCCCCCCCCCCCTTTCTTAAAAACCCTCTTTCACCGTGGTAAGCAGGGGAGAGTCCGGGGAGCTTCCTCTCAGCGGTGTGCTGTGGAGAAAATGGCGCTGGTGAGTGCTGAGGAACAAGCTCCGCCCCCTCAGCGGCGGCCTTCGATCCCGCTGAAAATGTAAAAAAAACTGGCGGGGGTCTCATATATACAGTGCCTAGCCTGTATATCACTATTTTAGCCAGATTTGGAGGTCCTTATTGCTGCCTAGGGCGCCCCCCTGCGTCCTGCACCCTTACAGTGACTTCCGTGTGTGTGCTGTGTGGGAGCAATGGCGCACGGCGTTACCGCTGTGCGTTACCTCTATGAAGATCTGAAGTCTTCTGTCGCCTCTGAATTCTTCTTTCTTCACATACTCACCCGGCTTCTATCTTCCGGCTCTACGAGTAGGACGGCGGCGCGGCTCTGGGACGGACGGCGAGGGTGAGACCTGCGTTCCGTTCCCTCTGGAGCTAATGGTGTCCAGTAGCCTAAGAAACAGAACCTAACATTAAAGTAGGTCTGTTTCTCTCTCCTCAGTCCCTCGATGCAGGGAGTCTGTTGCCAGCAGGCTCCCTGAAAATAAAAAACCTAACAAAATACTTTCTTTTCAGGAAACTCAGGAGAGCTCCCTGTAATGCACCCAGTCTCCTCTGGGCACAGAAATAAACTGAGGTCTGGAGGAGGGGCATAGAGGGAGGAGCCAGTGCACACCCATACCTAAAGTTCTTTCTTAGTGCCCATGTCTCCTGCGGAGCCCGTCTATCCCCTATGGTCCTTACGGAGTCCCCAGCATCCTCTAGGACGTAAGAGAAAATTGGAATACATTGGTACGATTTGTTAGCGTTAGTCCACTGCTTTGCTCTCAATAAATTCATGTTTGCTAAAGATTAAAAATACATTTGATTCGCCCAAAAGCACCCCATTAGCCAGACTTGTTTAGATGTAATGTCTTGCTGATCACAAACCTGGTCTCTTGGGAACTCATTATGAGAGAAGCTATTCTGTCAGTCTGGTCAGAATATCCATTCCTATATTAAGCTATGACACATGAAAACAGAAATGATATATTGATATATTGAATACGTTTGTATATGTCTTTACGTTTGGCTATTTGAGCACTGTTACATTGGAGTCTATCCCTGATGTTAACACCTTAAGGGCCATAGGCATTTTATCCATGTGACCAATTTGCACTTTTCTCTTGAAATAGTTTCACCATTAAGTTTTTATTAATTCTAGGTGAATTAAATTTTTCTTTTTTTTTTCTCCCCAGGATAAAATTGAATGTACACCCATTGCAAAACATTTTGTCTGTGTTGGCCCCGTTCCTGTTAGGTCACCCTTGAGTTTTTAACAAACTTAGGGGGTAATTCAGAGTTGATCGCAGCAGCAAATTTGTTAGCAGTTGGGCAAAACCATGTGCACTGCAGGAAGGGGGGGGGGGGGGAGGGAGCAGATATATCATTTGCATAGAAAGTTAGATTTGGGTGGGTTATTTTGTCTCTGTGCAGGGTAAATACTGGCTGCTTTATTTTTACACTGCAATTTAGATTTCAGTTTGAACACACCCCACCCAAATCTAACTCTCTCTGCACATGTTATATCTCCCCCCCACCCCACCCCCTGCAGTGCACATGGGGGGTAATTCCAAGTTGAAATTTTTTAGCTGTTGGGCAAAACCATGTGCACTGCAGGTGTGGCAGATATAACATTTGCAGAGAGAGTTAGATTTGGGTGGGTTATTTTATTTCTGTGCAGGGTAAATACTGGCTGCTTTATTTTTACACTGCAAATTAGATTGCAGATTGAACACACCACACCCAAATCTAACTCTCTCTGCACATGTTATATCTGCCTCCCTTGCAGTGCACATGGTTTTGCCCAATTGCTAACAGAATTCCTGCTGCGATCAACTTGGAATTACCCCCAAGGTTTTGCCCAACTGCTAACAAATTTGCTGCTGTGATCAACTCTGAATTAGGCCCTTAATTAATGTGTCGTGTGTAGGGACCCACTGTATGTTTATAATATAGAACAGCACTCCTACCACAGTAAATGTTGATCTATGTCAAATTGTTTGCAAGTAGATAGAATTCCGTATTACTCTATCTAATTCATCTGGACAAGGGGCTAAATTTACTAAGCGTCGGTTTTGTCTTCAATTACGAACCGATGGGCATCAACAGCGGTTTAGTGTCTAAATACACAGTATTTACTAAATATCAATAGGACAGTTAATAACTCACTTCAAAAATGGCCAAACTGCAGCTTGATAAATCCCTGTCATGGAGATTTCGAGAAAAAAAGTAGGCACTGCCCTACTGGGAATATACAAGTGTAGAATAGGAAGGATCAGTGTGTGCAATAAAAAGGGTGTATCACTGCAAGCAGGGTGCATTATTTATTATGCAATCACTAAACCTTCTGGAAAAATATATTTGAAATAGCTATAATGAATATAATGCAGAACCACATGTTATCACTGAATGGAAATGATGTACCGTCTGCTGGTCAGTATACAGACAGCGCTATAGCGGCAGTGAGTCCCCTCGTGAGCTTGATGCGCTCGCCATGCTTTAGGCCCGGTGGCAAGCTATGTTTGCCACAGGTTCTATTCCCACTCAGTTGGTGGTGTGGACCCACCAATCGAGTGGGAATTATAGGCAGGTGTCGGTATTCTGACCACCGGTAGGTAATATGTCGGCTGTCGGGATTCCGTTGTGGGGTTCCTGAACGCATGCATAATAACTGCATCTTGTTATCACTAGTACATAATACCAGGACTAGTGTGTATTTGGTATCTCAGACTGAGATCCAATTACTTAAGAACAGTATACAGCAATCTGCAAAATTTATTGATACAGTTCTGGTCAACATTAGTGGTACCATTGAAAATCAAGTACAACCTGTAGAATATCTGCAGCAATAAATGGAATTGTGGCAACTTTGTTTCATCAGATTTTAATTGCATGTCAGAATCCTGGTATTTTGTGAATTCAAGTCTGGATCTGTTTGGGGTTCTGTAGGAAGCTCTCGGTGCAGGAAGCTAGGTGAGCATAGGTAAATCTTGCGCATGAGATACACTGCTTAGGGGGTAATTCCAAGTTGATCGCAGCAGGATATTTTTTAGCAGTTGAGCAAAGCCATGTGCACTGCAGGGGGGGGGGGGCAGGGGTAGATATAACATTTGCAGAGAGTTAGATTTGGGTGGGTTATTTTGTTTCTGTGCAGGGTAAATACTGGCTGCTTTATTTTTACACTGCAAATTAGATTGCAGATTGAACACACCACACCCAAATCTAACTCTCTCTGCACATGTTATATCTGCCTCCCCTGCAGTGCACATGGTTTTGCCCAACTGCTAAAAAATTTCCTGCTGCGATCAACTTGGAATTACCCCCTTAGAGAGGAGACCAGGAATACTTTATTACAGAGTATTACATACTTCCCAACTGTCCCGATTTTCGCGGGACAGTCCCCTTTTTTTGGGACTGTCCCGCTGTCCCACCCGCAGGCCGCAGTGTCCCCTCAGTGACGGAGAAGGAAGGCGTGGCTTACAATCACAGCATCACTGCAGAGCCATTCCCCTTTTTCCAAGGACACGCCCCTTTTTCGGGGAGCGCGCACGGCTTCGCCGCACGTGTGTCCCACTTCAATAGGTAAGAATGTTGGGAGGTATGGTATTAGATGAGACACTGGAACTATTGTAAGTTTAATATTTGATTTGCTTGGACTGGACTGGAACTGGTGAGAGCTGGAACTGGAGTTTGTTTAATAACTGATTAGCTTGGACCAGACTAGAACCGGTGAGAACTGGAGTCAGTTTAATAACTGATTAGCTTGAACCGGACTGGAACCGCTGAGAGCTTGAAGTGGAGTTTAATAAATTATTACAAACCTCCCAAAATGACCCTCTCCAGGAGGGACAAAATGCTCTCCTTCTGGACTTTTCTTTTAATTTATGATTGCCGGCACCTGTGTTGAACATGGTAATGGATAAGAAAGGTGTTTCAGCACAGGTGATGGCAATCATAAATACAGAGGGAAGTCCAGAAGCAGAGCATTCTGATTATTTTGGACCAGACTGGAACCAGTGAGCCTGGCCTGCTCCCATAGTGTTTGCATGAGTTTCCTTTGGGTGCTCCAGTTTACTCTAACACTCCAAAAACATACTGGTATGTAAATTGGCTGCTGACAATAAAATAACCATAGTGTGTATGGGCCTGATGAAGGGTCAGGAGTAAAGCACAAGAGAGCAAGTAACTTTGCATCTGGATAAGACACGGTGCAATGCAAGGGGAGGGGGAGGTGCAAATATTTTGCATGCAGGGTAAATACTGGCTGCTTGTGCATGTAGCCTGCCCACAATTGCTGGGCAGCTTTATTCTTAAACTGCAATTTGATTTAAGCAAGAACATGTTCCTTCCAAATCTAAATCTCTCTGCACATTCTACATCTGCCCCACCTACAGTGCAACATGGTATTGCCAATGTGCAAAGTTACTTTTTTTTGCTTTTCTCCCAACTCAGAATCCGGCCCTATGCATCCATGTGGTAGAGTATATAAGGACTGATGGAAATCAAGACATTTTGTGTAAGTAGATGCCTCCTGACGGCTACTGTGATACACCGCTGCGTTCAAGGACACAGCATCGAATAATCTGCGTGAACATCGGCCATCTGTGTAACCCTCTGGTAAAAGCTACATACAAGGACACAGCCACTGGCCTCGGTGTGCCCCATTTTCTTCAATGCTTCTGCTAGACCCCATAGTCTTATAGAGAAATATAGGACTACGGTCCTAAAAGCTTCAAGTTTGGTGACTGCTGTGAGGGGAAACGCTGCTGTAGAAGAAAAAAGAGCCTGGACCTCTTAATCCTCACCCATATTCCATCTGAGAGGGTAACTCTGTCCACATGTGTGGTGGGATACGGTTGTTAGGCCGATACAGCTTAGGTCGACAGTCATTAGGTCGACCACTGAAGGTCAACATGCATTAGGTCGGCATGGTCATTAGGTCGACAGGTCAAAGGAACGACATGAGTTTTTCAATTTTTTTTTGTATTTTTCCGTACTTAATGATCTACGTGGACTTCGACTGGAACGGTAACCTGTGCCGGGCGAAGCAGTAGCGGAGCGAGGCATCTTGCCCAAAGTATGGCGAGCGAAGCAAGCCATGGGAGGGGACATGGTGCACTAATTGGGGTTCCCCATCACTTTACGAAGTAAACAACACCAAAAAAAGTAAAAAAAGACATGTCGACCTTTTGACCTAGCACATGTCGACCTAATGACCATGTCGACCTATTGTCCCTGTTGACCTAATGCATGTCAACCTTCCATGGTCGACCTAAGCTGAGTCGACCCAACGACCCATACCTGTGTGATTTATAGTTTAAACATTTTATATTGTGTTATAATACATTTTGTGATTATTATTTTTTTTTTAACAATATTGTACTATGGGGATTATTCAGAGTTGTTTGAAAACTAAAAAAGTTAGCAATTGGGCAAAACCATGTCGCGCTGGAGGTGGGGCAGATGTAACATGTGCAGAGAGATTTAGAATAAATACTGTAAATACTGGCTGCTTTATTTTTACGCTGCAATTTAGATTTGAGCTTGAACACACCCCACCCAAATCCAAAAACGCACAGCAGCGGTCAGGTCTGAATTACCCCCATAGTGTCTATGCTGCACGCAGTTGGCCAGAGTTTTAAAGGCCTAATTCAGATCTGATTGCTGGGCTACTAATTTTGCTGTCCTGCGATCAGATAGTCATCGCCTACAGGGGGAGTGTATATTCGCCGTGCAAGTGTGCGATCCCATGTGTAGCTGAGCTGCAAAAAATAAGAATTTACTTACCGATAATTCTATTTCTCATAGTCCGTAGTGGATGCTGGGACTTCCGTAAGGACCATGGGGAATAGCGGCTCCGCAGGAGACTGGGCACAAAAAGTAAAAGCTTTAGACTAGCTGGTGTGCACTGGCTCCTCCCCCTATGACCCTCCTCCAAGCCTCAGTTAGGATACTGTGCCCGGACGAGCGTACATAATAAGGAAGGATTTTGAATCCCGGGAAAGACTCATACCAGCCACACCAATCACACTGTACAACCTGTGATCTGAACCCAGTTAACAGTATGATAAACGTAGGAGCCTCTGAAAAGATGGCTCACAACAATAAACAACCCGATTTTTTTGTAACAATAACTATATACAAGTATTGCAGACAATCCGCACTTGGGATGGGCGCCCAGCATCCACTACGGACTATGAGAAATAGAATTATCGGTAAGTAAATTCTTATTTTCTCTGACGTCCTAGTGGATGCTGGGACTTCCGTAAGGACCATGGGGATTATACCAAAGCTCCCAAACGGGCGGGAGAGTGCGGATGACTCTGCAGCACCGAATGAGAGAACTCCAGGTCCTCCTCAGCCAGGGTATCGAATTTGTAAAATTTTGCAAACGTGTTTGCCCCTGACCAAGTAGCTGCTCGGCAAAGTTGTAAAGCCAAGACCCCTCGGGCAGCCGCCCAAGATGAGCCCACTTTTCTTGTGGAATGGGCTTTAACAGATTTTGGCTGTGGCAGTCCTGCCACAGAATGTGCAAGCTGAATTGTACTACAAATCCAACGAGCAATCGTCTGCTTAGAAGCAGGAGCACCCAGCTTGTTGGGTGCATACAGGATAAACAGCGAGTCAGATTTTCTGACTCCAGCCGTCCTGGAAACATATATTTTCAGGGCCCTGACTACGTCCAACAACTTGGAGTCCTCCAAGTCCCTAGTAGCCGCAGGCACCACAATAGGTTGGTTCATGTGAAACGCTGAAACCACCTTAGGGAGAAATTGAGGACGAGTCCTCAATTCTGCCCTGTCTGAATGAAAAATTAGGTAAGGGCTTTTATATGACAAAGCCGCCATTTCTGAGACACGCCTGGCTGACGCCAGAGCTAACAGCATGACCACCTTCCATGTGAGATATTTTAATTCCACAGTGGTGAGTGGTTCAAACCAATGTGATTTTAGGAACCCTAAAACTACATTGAGATCCCAAGGTGCCACTGGTGGCACAAAAGGAGGTTGTATATGCAGTACCCCCTTGACAAACGTCTGAACTTCAGGCAATGAAGCCAGTTCTTTTTGGAAGAAGATCGACAGGGCCGAAATTTGAACCTTAATGGATCCTAATTTTAGGCCCATAGACAGTCCTGCTTGCAGGAAATGCAGGAAACGACCCAGTTGAAATTCCTCTGTGGGGGCCTTCTTACACCAGGAAACATATTTTCGCCAAATGCGGTGATAATGTTTCGCAGTTACATCCTTCCTCGCTTTGATCAGGGTAGGGATGACTTCATCTGGAATGCCTTTTTCCATCAGGATCCGGCGTTCAACCGCCATGCCGTCAAACGCAGCCGCGGTAAGTCTTGGAACAGACAAGGTCCCTGCTGGAGCAGGTCCTTTCTTAGAGGTAGAGGCCACGGGTCCTCCGTGAGCATCTCTTGCAGTTCCGGGTACCAAGTTCTTCTTGGCCAATCCGGAGCCACGAGTATAGTCTTCACTCCTCTCCTTCTTATGATTCTCAGTACTTTTGGAATGAGAGGCAGAGGAGGGAACACATACACCGACTGGTACACCCACGGTGTTACCAGAGCGTCCACCGCTATTGCCTGAGGGTCCCTTGACCTGGCGCAATATCTGTCCAGTTTTTTGTTGAGACGGGACGCCATCATGTCCACCTTTGGTTTTTCCCAACGGTTTACAATCACTTGAAAGACTTCTGGGTGAAGTCCCCACTCCCCCGGGTGGAGGTCGTGTCTGCTGAGGAAGTCTGCTTCCCAGTTGTCCACTCCCGGAATGAACACTGCTGACAGTGCCACCACATGATTTTCCGCCCAGCGAAGAATCCTTGCAGCTTCTGCTATTGCCCTCCTGCTTCTTGTGCCGCCCTGTCTGTTGATGTGGGCGACTGCCGTGATGTTGTCCGATTCGGAGGGAGACGTTGGTAGAGCAGACTTCAGGAACCGGCGAGGGGGAGACGTCTCGAATTCCAATTTGTACCCCTGTGATACTACCTGCAGGATCCAGGGGTCCACTTGCGAGTGAGCCCACTGCGCGCTGAAATTCTTGAGACGCCCCCCCACCGTGCCTGAGTCCGCTTGTAAGGCCCCAGCGTCATGCTGAAGACTTGGCAGAAGCGGGGGAGGGCTTCTGCTCCTGTGAAGAGGCTGCCTGGTGCAGTCTTTTTCCCCTTCCTCTGCCCCGGGGCAGAAATGAGTGGCCTTTTGCCCGCTTGCCCTTATGGGAACGAAAGGACTGAGTTTGAAAAGACGGTGTCTTTTTCTGCTGAGAGGTGACCTGGGGTAAAAAGGTGGATTTTCCAGCCGTTGCTGTGGCCACCAGGTCCGATAGACCGACCCCAAATAACTCCTCCCCTTTATACGGCAATACTTCCATATGTCGTTTGGAATCCGCATCACCTGACCACTGTCGCGTCCATAACGCTCTTCTGGCAGAAATGGACATCGCACTCACTCTAGATGCCAGGGTGCAAATATCCCTCTGTGCATCTCGCATATATAGTAATGCATCCTTTAAATGCTCTATAGTTAATAATATACTGTCCCTATCCAGGGTATCAATATTTTCAGTCAGGGAATCCGACCAAGCCACTCCAGCACTGCACATCCAGGCTGAGGCGATTGCTGGTCGCAGTATAACACCAGTATGTGTGTATATACCTTTTAGGATATTTTCCAGCCTTCTATCAGCTGGTTCCTTAAGGGCGGCCGTATCGGGAGACGGTAACGCCACTTGTTTTGATAAGCGTGTGTTTTTTATCGGGGGAAAACCACGCTTTATCACACACCTCATTTAATTCATCTGATTCAGGAAAAACTACTGGTAGTTTTTTCACACCCCACATAATACCCTTTTTTGTGGTACTTGTAGTGTCAGAAATATTCAATGCCTCCTTCATTGCCGTGATCATGTAACGTGTGGCCCTACTGGACATTACGTTTGTCTCCTCACCGTCGACACTGGATTCAGTATCCGTGTCTGGGTCTGTGTCGACCATCTGAGGTAACGGGCGTTTTAGCGCCCCCGACGGTGTCTGAGACGCCTGAACAGGCACTAATTGATTTGCCGGCTGTCTCATGTCGTCAACAGTTTTTTGCAAAGTGCTGACACTGTCACGTAATTCTTTAAATACGACCATCCAGTCAGGTGTCGACTCCCTAGGGGGTGACATCACTAACACAGGCAATTGCTCTGCTTCCACATCATTTTCCTCCTCATACATGTCGACACAATCGTACCGACACCCAGCACACACACAGGGAATGCTCTGAAAGAGGACAGGACCCCACGAGCCCTTTGGGGAGACAGAGGGAGAGTTTGCCAGCACACACCAGAGCGCTATATATATATACAGGGATAACCTTATGTAAGTGTTACTCCCTTTATAGCTGCTGTTTTATATTAGCTGCCAATAGTGCCCCCCCCTCTCTTGTTTTACCCTGATTCTGTAGCAGGACTGCAGGGGAGAGTCTGGGAGCCTTCCTTCCAGCGGAACTGTGAGGGAAAATGGCGCTTGTGTGCTGAGGAGATAGGCTCCGCCCCCTTCACGGCGGCCTTTTCTCCCGCTTTTTTTAGGAAAACTGGCAGGGGTGAAATGCATCCATATAGCCCAGGAGCTATATGTGATGTATTTCTTTAGCCATATAAGGTTTAAACATGTTTTATTGCGTCTCAGGGCGCTCCCCCCCAGCGCCCTGCACCCTCAGTGACCGGAGTGTGAAGTGTGCTGAGAGCAATGGCGCACAGCTGCAGTGCTGTGCGCTACCTTATCTGAAGACAGGAACGTCTTCTGCCGCCGATTTCTCCGGACCTCTTCGCTCTTCTGGCTCTGTAAGGGGGCCGGCGGCGCGGCTCCGGGACCCATCCAGGCTGAACCTGTGATCGTCCCTCTGGAGCTAATGTCCAGTAGCCAAGAAGCCCAATCCACTCTGCACGCAGGTGAGTTCGCTTCTTCTCCCCTTAGTCCCACGATGCAGTGAGCCTGTTGCCAGCAGGACTCACTGAAAATAAAAAACCTATTTAAACTTTTACTTCTAAGCAGCTCAGGAGAGCCACCTAGCATGCACCCTTCTCGTTCGGGCACAAAAATCTAACTGAGGCTTGGAGGAGGGTCATAGGGGGAGGAGCCAGTGCACACCAGCTAGTCTAAAGCTTTTACTTTTTGTGCCCAGTCTCCTGCGGAGCCGCTATTCCCCATGGTCCTTACGGAAGTCACAGCATCCACTAGGACGTCAGAGAAATCCACTTTGTGCAGTCTGTGCACAACCCAGGGCTTACTCCTCCAGTGTGATGAGAACAGGCCGTTTGGGGCCTGAGCTGACGTCACACACCCTCCCTGCAAACGCATGGACACGCCTTCGTTTTCCCAAACAATCCCAGTAAACGCTAAGTTGCCACCCACAAACAGCCTCTTCCTGTCAACCACCTTGCAAACGCCCGTGCAATCGGATTTTTTGCACCATCCCGTCGCTGACTGGCGATGCCCGTTGTTACTGTCCGACGCGTGTGTGCATTGCGGTGCATCTGCATGCGCAGTTAGGACCTGATCACCCACTGTGCAAAAATGCACAGCAGCGATCAGATCTAAATTACCCAAGTCTGCGCATGCGTCCGAGTTGCATAGCCCATGCTCCCCAATTGTCAGTGCTCAGAGATGCAGTACAGAATCAGATGCAGGGTCAATGAATTTTAGTGGGCGTGCCTGGGATGTAATAGGTGGGTACCAAAGTCGATGCAGGCGAGTCGCTGAAAGTGGCTACTTCCAAAAACGCACAGTAGCTAACACAGGAGGCCATGCTCAGACAGAGAAACTGCACCTGCCTAAGGCTGGTACAAGTTTCAATGATGCAACCTATCGTGTGTCCAACTCTTCAAGAGGAAAATGGACCGTCTCAAGACGCTGTAAGTGGGAGTCCCAGTTTTGAGAAAAATCAGATGCAGCATTAGCACAAGACACAGACACGTCTGGGCACACCCCAAGACATTTGGCAGGAGGGAATCGTGTCTCTCTCTGAGTCTGTGATGTGAGCAGGCAAAGTGGGCATGACCATGCGGAAAACGCTTCCCTGCACTATCTGCATGTGATGTGCAATGAGAGAGACCTACCTACTTTTCTCTCCCCTCTCCCCAAAGCGAGCTACAGCAGGTCAGTTACTGAAATATAATAAACATAATATGCAGCATAAATATAATAAGTATAGTATGCAGCATAATAATCCATAAGCAGGACGGGTGAGTTTGTGTTTTTTTTAAAGGAAGGGAGTGGCTGCTTTATTATTTGTAATCCTAGTTACCAGACTGTCAAAATGACGGAACAACATAACAGTAAGGTAGAGCACCAGTGGCCGCTGGCACACAAATCACTTGAAGTCCCCCCTCAAAGGTGAGGAGCAGTGTTAGCCTTTTATTATATAGGATATGCTACCAAATGCATACCCTCCAACCAGGGGCGGATTGGGAACAAAAAGCGGCCCTGGAAAAATTTGTACTAGTGGCCCCACATGGGCAGCACCAGAGGTGTAAGGTCTAGCCATGGGCCATGGCAGCAGCACCCTCCCCCCAAGACTATCCAGATAGTGGGTATGTCCAGCATCAAGGGGGAAGTTAAAAAGAAATAAAATTAAATGTTATGAGCACATTATATGATACATCTTCAGAATTTAGTAAATTATATCATTCTTTAGAAAGATATATTTTCTTGCTTATTACACCAACCGTATCCCAATCACTATTCACTCAATCTTTTATGTCAGCCAAGCAGGCAGACAGAGCATACACTAGAACCTCTGCAATCACAGGCTAAGTGGCAAAGTCATTTTCATATATGCAAATTATTTATTTTTATTATCTTATTCATTACGTCTATAAAAAGGATCACATATCCTCAAACAAAACAGGCCCCGCTGGTGTGCCGGCCCACCGGGAATCTTCCCTGTAAACCCTATGGCCGATCCGCCTCTGCCTCCAGCAATTAACACATAAAGGTGGTCATTCCGAGTTGTTCGTACGTTATTTTTTTTCGCAACGGAGCGATTAGTCGCTAATGCGCATGCGCAATGTCCACAGTGCGACTGCGCCAAGTAAATTTGCTATGCAGTTAGGTTTTTTACTCACGGCATTACGAGGTTTTTTTCTTCGTTCTGGTGATCGTAATGTGATTGACAGAAAGTGGGTGTTTCTGGGCGGAAACGGTAGATGCTAGAATCAAGTGGGCTAAGGGACCTTTTCCGTAAGGGGGAGGAGTTACGACGCAAGGGGGAGGAGCTAGGCCAGCGGGATAGTTCCTCTACTATCCACGCCACCAACTATTACCTTTAGTAATTAGGTGGTGAGCGAAGCGGAGCGAGCCACCGTGCCCGAAGCGTGGCGAGCGTACTTTTCGGGTACCCTGTTCGCCCGTAGCTCCTCCCCCTGGTGACGTAGCTCCTCCCCTCAATACGTCACAAGGTCCCTTCAGCCCCTCCGATATAGAACCAACCCTTTTCCTATACTTTCAGTGGATGTTCGGAATGCCAAAAATCGGTACAGACCATAAAAAAAAGGTACTGTACCTGCCAGAATGGTACTGTTGTTGTCAATTCTGGGGCCCCATTTTAACAGACACAGGGAATCACATAGCAGTCCTGACTCCCACACAGTAGCATACTGAGGCACAAGGTAATGCAGGGATGACACACGGGTCCGGCCACTCTGGTGAGGGACTGAGCGGTGGTACTAGCAGAGGTATAAGCCACAAGAAGCACCCACCTCCTACACACCAGCTGAGCTCAGTCACCTTACGTCACTTCCGCCAGTGCTAGTGCTGCTGCTGCCGGGGACAAGATGGCGGTGTCCGGGGAACCTGTGCGGCTGGACAGAGGTGAGACGTGCGGAGGTCCCCACTGCCCGTGCAGGGAGAGGAGAGGAGCGGGATACGTGCACGGGCCGAGGACTACTCCTTGCTTTGTGACTCCTTGTCCGCCATGACAGTTAGGGGAATAGATGCCAGTACTAGTCCCGGGCTCTGTAGCGCAGGTGTATGGGGGTCGCTGCTGCTGCTGCTCTCATTAGGCTGTCACCCAGCCTCCCGTGTCCTCTAGCTGGAGGCCAGCCTCGCTGTACTGTATGCGAGCCTCCCTTATTACAGTGTGAGGGAGAGTAGACCCTCAGATTATAGGAAGCCTCGGTTATGTGGGGAGGGGGGACCTGCAGTTGCCCTTGGAATATAGCTATGTTACACCTCTGTGCACACTATACAGTGATGTTCCCGTCACAGCTCTGCATGCCTAATGCTCTCTCCTGTCCCATAGCTTTGCCTCTTAGGGGTTATTCAATTGTTTGAAAAGTCAGTTGGGTGTCTGTTTTTTCCTATTTAATAGACAGGAAAAAACAGGCACCCAACCGACTTTTCAAACAATTGAATTCCTCCCTTAGTTTTTGTTTTATTTTTGTGCTTACTTAATGGACATTGTGAATGTCTTCTCTATTGTGTTTTGTTTCAGTTTGTCTTTTTTATTTATTTATATATTTTAGTTTCCAGTTCATTACTTTGTGTCATAACTCCAATATTTTCTGCAATTATATGATCTTGTCTCTAGTGGGCGGCATATGCGCAAGTCATTGGGAACATGGCTTCGGCGCAATGGGGGTAATTCAGATCTGATCACCACAATGCGCAGGCGCATTGAACAACAACGGGCATTTCCGATCAGCGATGGGATGGTGCGAAAATTCAGATCGCACGGGCATTGGCAAGGTGATTGACAGGAAGAGTTCATTTGTGGGTGGCAACTGAACGTTTACAGGGAGTGTCCGAAAAACGCAGGCGGTTTCAGGGAGGGTGTCTGATGTCATCTCCGGCCCCGGTCAGCCTGATGTGATCGCACTGTAGGAGTAAGTCCTCAGCTGTGCACAGACTGCACAAAGTGGATTTTAACAGCTCTGCGTACACGTGGGATTGCACACTTGCACTGCGAATATACACTCCCCCTGGAGGCGGTTACTGGCTGATCGCAGGACAGCAAAATTAGCAGCCCAGTGATCAAATCTGAATTACCCCCCCCATGTTCCCACTGATTTTTCTGCTGTGCCTGTTCAAAACGGCAGGAATATGACTGCTGCGCCATTTTCCCAGTGATTTGTGTTGCGCTACTGATGTGGGACTCCGGAGCCTTGTGTATAAACATGATTTGCAGTGTGGGGCCCGCTGGACCCCACAATCCTTACACCCGTTATAGATATGCCACTGATTAACATAAATCCAGAAATGATAGTGGAAACTTATTAGGGATGGAAAGCCCGGCATCAGATCATAGTGTTCACTCTAGGATCTGGGCAGGGCAGGGCGCCGGACTGTGAGGGGCAGAATCGTGCGTGCGCGGCTTTGCTGTGCACGTCAAAAAAGGGGTGTGGCCACGCAAAATAGGGGTGTGTGGTCAATACACGTAATAAAAGTGGGCGGTTCAGCCCACAGACGGGAGAGCGTGGGCGGCTGGCGGCGTCACTGTTGGGGACGTGCGGTGCTGGGCTTCCCCCAAGCTCTCACAGCGTGAATGGATGCCGCACGCATGCGCATGGCATCTTTACACGCTGGGAGGGCAGAAAGCGGGCGTCCGTTCTATCAGGGCGCCGCAGAAAGGGCAGGGTGGATTTTGCCCTTAAAAAATCAGGCAGGGCGCAGCGCCCTGCTAAAACAGCCTAGTGTGAACACTAGATCATGTGATGCGCAGAAGTAGCCAGGGATTCGTGCATGCTGAGTCGCTCCTGGGTCTCCGCATCTAAATATATGCAGGCAGCCACTGGATGTACGTTGCGGAAAGCAGCATTCTATGGCTGTCATCTATCAAAAACTTGCTGTAAGTTGGAAAAAGCATTTCCATTGGATCTGTGAAATCGTTGGTTGGGTTTCCAGTGTCCATCCCTAAAACAATGTTGTTGTGTTTTTTTTTCTCTTTTTTTAAATCCGGTGATAATATTTAATATTGACCACTCACTTTGTGTATCCCCAAAATAACACTGATGCCTATATTGATTTTACTGGCATTGATAGGATCTTCATTGGGCATGTCGGAAGATGATCTCTGTTGGGTTGTCTGTGTGTGAGTGAGATACTCTTCCGAACTGCACAAACGTGACCTGGGGGACTGTTAATAGGAGAAGAAGCTGGATACACACTGGCCAATATATCGTGATCCTGTTGGCGGGTGTGTACCCCCCTATATGTCTGTGAACTACATCGTTCATAGACATATCGCGTCGGCAGTGCAGCACAGGTGATGGCCAATATATCGGGCCGGTTGTAAGGGCGGTCTGCTGCAGGGGGCTGACATCACAGTTGGGCGGGCAAATTCAAATCGTTGCCCAGCTGGGATTCCTGGTTGACACGTCTTTCTCATACCAGCCTTGTCATTTTGACAGTCTGGTAACTAGGATTACAAATAATAAAGCAGCCTTTCTCTTCTTTGCTGGCTTTCCGACCCGGCAATATACCGGGTCGGTTGCCATAGCAGCGGGGGGCGCAGCAGCAGCAGGGGCGGGGGTGGAGGCGGCGCTGGGAGATAAGCTCATCTCCTGCGCCGCCTCTCCCTGTGCTGTGAATGGGAGCCGTGTCGCATCGAAACGGCTCCCATTCACACTGCACCTGACCTGGTATTCAACCCGGTAATAACCCTTCTTTTTAACCGGGTTGAATTACCGGGTCAGGCGACCCGCTAATTCTGCAAAGGTGCTTTCACATTTCGCACTGACCCGTTTCGACACGGCAATATGCCGTGTCGATACCGGGTTATTTGTGCGATGTGAAAGGGGTATGTTGCCCATGAAACAGCTGTCTGAAAATTACCCGACAAATATCCGTAATTTCTCTAACGTTCTAGAGGATGCTGGGACTCCGTAGGGACCATGGGAATAGACGGGCTCCGCAGGAGACATGGGCACTTTAAGAATGACTTTGGATCTGGGTGTGCACTGGCTCCTCCCTCTATGCCCCTCCTCCAGACCCCAGTTTGATACTGTGCCCAGAGGAGATGGGTGCACTTCAGGGAGCTCTCCTGAGCTTCCTGACAGAAAGTAAATTTCTCTGACGTCCTAGTGGATGCTGGGAACTCCGAAAGGACCATGGGGAATAGCGGCTCCGCAGGAGACTGGGCACAAAAGTAAAAGCTTTAGGACTACCTGGTGTGCACTGGCTCCTCCCCCTATGACCCTCCTCCAAGCCTCAGTTAGATTTTTGTGCCCGAACGAGAAGGGTGCACACTAGGTGGCTCTCCTGAGCTGCTTAGTGAAAAAGTTTAAGTATAGGTTTTTTATTTTCAGTGAGTCCTGCTGGCAACAGGTTCACTGCACCGAGGGACTAAGGGGAGAAGAAGCGAACTCACCTGCGTGCAGAGTGGATTGGGCTTCTTAGGCTACTGGACATTAGCTCCAGAGGGACGATCAGAGGCCCAGCCATGGATGGGTCCCAGAGCCGCACCGCCGGCCCCCTTACAGAGCCAGAAGACAGAAGAGGTCCGGGAAATCGGCGGCAGAAGACGTCCTGTCTTCAATAAGGTAGCGCACAGCACCGCAGCTGTGCGCCATTGCTCTCAGCACACTTCACACTCCGGTCACTGAGGGTGCAGGGCGCTGGGGGGGGGTGCTCTGAGACGCAATAAAAACACCTTAGATGGCGAAAAATACATCACATATAGCTCCTGGGCTATATGGATGCATTTAACCCCGGCCAGTTTTTCCTTAAAAAAGCGGGAGAAAGGCTCCGCCCCCTTCTCGGCGGCCTATCTCCTCAGCACACAAGCGCCATTTTCCCTCACAGCTCCGCTGGAAGGACGTCTCCCTGACTCTCCCCTGCAGTCCTGCACTACAGAAACAGGGTAAAACAAGAGAGGGGGGCCACTAATTTGGCAGATTAATCAATACAGCTGCTATATAAGGGAAAAACACTTATAGAAGGTTATCCCTGTATATATATAGCGCTCTGGTGTGTGCTGGCAAACTCTCCCTCTGTCTCCCCAAAGGGCTAGTGGGGTCCTGTCCTCTATCAGAGCATTCCCTGTGTGTGTGCTGTGTGTCGGTACGTTGTGTCGACATGTATGAGGAGGAAAATGGTATGGAGGCGGAGCAATTGCCTGTAATAGTGATGTCACCCCCTAGGGAGTCGACACCTGACTGGATGGTCTTATGGAAGGAATTACGTGATAGCGTCAGCACTTTACAAAAGACTGTTGACGACATGAGACAGCCGGCAAATCAGTTATTACCTGTCCAGGCGTCTCAAACACCGTCAGGGGCTCTAAAGCGCCCGTTACCTCAGATGGTCGACACAGACCCAGACACGGACACTGACTCCAGTGTCGACGGTGAGGAAACAAACGTGTTTTCCAGTAGGGCCACACGTTACATGATCACGGCAATGAAGGAGGTTTTGAACATTTCTGATACTACAAGTACCACAAAAAAGGGTATTATGTGGGGTGTGAAAAAACTACCCGTAGTTTTTCCTGAATCAGATGAATTAAATGAGGTGTGTGATGAAGCGTGGGTTTCCCCTGATAAAAAACTGCTAATTTCTAAAAAATTATTGGCATTATACCCTTTCCCGCCAGAGGTTAGGGCGCGTTGGGAAACACCCCCTAGGGTAGATAAGGCGCTCACACGCTTATCAAAACAAGTGGCGATACCGTCTCCTGATACGGCCGCCCTCAAGGAGCCAGCTGATAGGAAGCTGGAAAATATCCTAAAAAGTATATACACACATACTGGTGTTATACTGCGACCAGCAATCGCCTCAGCCTGGATGTGCAGTGCTGGGGTGGCTTGGTCGGATTCCCTGACTGAAAATATTGATACCCTGGACAGGGACAGTATATTATTGACTATAGAGCATTTAAAGGATGCATTTCTATATATGCGAGATGCACAGAGGGATATTTGCACTCTGGCATCAAGAGTAAGTGCGCTGTCCATTTCTGCCAGAAGAGGGTTATGGACGCGACAGTGGTCAGGTGATGCAGATTCCAAACGGCATATGGAAGTATTGCCGTATAAAGGGGAGGAGTTATTTGGGGTCGGTCTATCGGACCTGGTGGCCATGGCAACGGCTGGGAAATCCACCTTTTTACCCCAAGTCACCTCTCAGCAGAAAAAGACACCGTCTTTTCAGGCTCAGTCCTTTCGTCCCCATAAGGGCAAGCGGGCAAAAGGCCACTCATATCTGCCCCGGGGCAGAGGAAGGGGAAAAAGACTGCAGCAGGCAGCCTCTTCCCAGGAACAGAAGCCCTCCCCCGCTTCTGCCAAGTCCTCAGCATGACGCTGGGGCCTTGCAAGCGGACTCGGGTACGGTGGGGGGTCGTCTCAAGAATTTCAGCGCGCAGTGGGCTCACTCGCAAGTGGACCCCTGGATCCTGCAGGTAGTATCTCAGGGGTACAAATTGGAGTTCGAGACGTCTCCCCCTCGCCGGTTCCTGAAGTCTGCTTTACCAACGTCTCCCTCCGACAGGGAGGCGGTATTGGAAGCCATTCACAAGCTGTATTCCCAGCAGGTGATAATCAAGGTACCCCTCCTACAACAGGGAAAGGGGTATTATTCCACGCTGTTTGTGGTACCGAAGCCGGACGGCTCGGTGAGACCTATTTTAAATCTGAAATCCTTGAACTCTTACATACAAAGGTTCAAATTCAAGATGGAGTCACTCAGAGCAGTGATAGCGAACCTGGAAGAAGGGGACTATATGGTGTCTCTGGACATCAAGGATGCTTACCTCCATGTCCCAATTTGCCCTTCTCACCAAGGGTACCTCAGGTTTGTGGTACAGAACTGTCACTATCAGTTTCAGACGCTGCCGTTTGGATTGTCCACGGCACCCCGGGTCTTTACCAAGGTAATGGCCGAAATGATGATTCCTCTTCGAAGAAAAGGCGTCTTAATTATCCCTTACTTGGACGATCTCCTGATAAGGGCAAGGTCCAGGGAACAGTTAGAGGTCGGAGTAGCACTATCTCAAGTAGTACTACGACAGCACGGGTGGATTCTAAATATTCCAAAATCGCAGCTGATTCCGACGACACGTCTGCTGTTCCTAGGGATGATTCTGGACACAGTCCAGAAAAAGGTGTTTCTCCCGGAGGAGAAAGCCAGGGAGTTATCCGAGCTAGTCAGGAACCTCCTAAAACCAGGCCAAGTGTCAGTGCATCAATGCACAAGGGTCCTGGGAAAAATGGTGGCTTCTTACGAAGCGATTCCATTCGGCAGATTCCACGCAAGAACTTTTCAGTGGGATCTGCTGGACAAATGGTCCGGATCGCATCTTCAGATGCATCAGCGGATAACCCTGTCTCCAAGGACAAGGGTGTCTCTCCTGTGGTGGTTGCAGAGTGCTCATCTTCTAGAGGGTCGCAGATTCGGCATTCAGGACTGGGTCCTGGTGACCACGGATGCCAGCCTGAGAGGCTGGGGAGCAGTCACACAGGGAAGAAATTTCCAGGGCTTGTGGTCAAGCATGGAAACGTCATTTCACATAAATATCCTGGAACTAAGGGCCATTTACAATGCCCTAAGTCAAGCAAGGCCTCTGCTTCAGGGTCAGCCGGTGTTGATCCAGTCGGACAACATCACGGCAGTCGCCCACGTAAACAGACAGGGCTACACAAGAAGCAGGAGGGCAATGGCAGAAGTTGCAAGGATTCTTCGCTGGGCGGAAAATCATGTGATAGCACTGTCAGCAGTGTTCATTCCGGGAGTGGACAACTGGGAAGCAGACTTCCTCAGCAGACACGACCTCCACCCGGGGGAGTGGGGACTTCACCCAGAAGTCTTCCACATGATTGTGAACCGTTGGGAAAAACCAAAGGTGGACATGATGGCGTCCCGCCTCAACAAAAAACTAGACAGATATTGCGCAGGGTCAAGGGACCCTCAGGCAATAGCTGTGGACGCTCTGGTAACACCGTGGGTGTACCAGTCAGTGTATGTGTTCCCTCCTCTGCCTCTCATACCCAAGGTACTGAGAATCATAAGAAGGAGAGGAGTAAGGACTATACTCGTGGCTCCGGATTGGCCAAGAAGGACTTGGTACCCGGAACTTCAAGAGATGCTCACGGAGGACCCGTGGCCTCTACCTCTAAGAAAGGACCTGCTCCAGCAGGGACCCTGTCTGTTCCAAGACTTACCGCGGCTGCGTTTGACGGCATGGCGGTTGAACGCCGGATCCTGAAGGAAAAAGGCATTCCGGATGAAGTCATCCCTACCCTGATCAAAGCCAGGAAGGATGTAACCGTGCAACATTATCACCGTATTTGGCGTAAATATGTTGCGTGGTGTGAGGCCAGGAAGCCCCTACAGAGGAATTTCAACTGGGTCGTTTCCTGCATTTCCTGCAAACAGGACTGTCTATGGGCCTAAAATTAGGGTCCATTAAGGTTCAAATTTCGGCCCTGTCGATTTTCTTCCAGAAAGAACTGGCTTCAGTTCCTGAAGTTCAGAAGTTTGTCAAGGGGGTACTGCATATACAGCCTCCTTTTGTGCCTCCAGTGGCACCTTGGGATCTCAATGTAGTTTTGGGGTTCCTAAAATGACATTGGTTTGAACCACTCACCACTGTGGACTTAAAATATCTCACATGGAAAGTGGTAATGCTGTTAGCCCTGGCTTCAGCCAGGCGTGTCTCAGAATTGGCGGCTTTATCCTATAAAAGCCCTTACCTAATTTTTCATACGGACAGGGCAGAATTGAGGTCTCGTCCTCAATTTCTCCCTAAGGTGGTTTCAGCGTTTCACTTAAACCAGCCTATTGTGGTACCTGCGGCTACTAGGGACTTGGAGGACTCCAAGTTGCTGGACGTAGTCAGGGCCCTGAAAATATATGTTTCCAGGACGGCTGGAGTCAGAAAATCTGACTCGCTGTTTATCCTGTATGCACCCAACAAGCTGGGTGCTCCTGCTTCTAAGCAGACTATTGCTCGTTGGATTTGTAGTACAATTCAGCTTGCACATTCTGTGGCAGGCCTGCCACAGCCAAAATCTGTAAAAGCCCATTCCACAAGGAAAGTGGGCTCATCTTGGGCGGCTGCCCGAGGGGTCTCGGCTTTACAACTTTGCCGAGCAGCTACTTGGTCAGGGGCAAACACGTTTGCTAAATTCTACAAATTTGATACCCTGGCTGAGGAGGACCTGGAGTTCTCTCATTCGGTGCTGCAGAGTCATCCGCACTCTCCCGCCCGTTTGGGAGCTTTGGTATAATCCCCATGGTCCTTTCGGAGTTCCCAGCATCCACTAGGACGTCAGAGAAAATAAGAATTTACTTACCGATAATTCTATTTCTCGTAGTCCGTAGTGGATGCTGGGCGCCCATCCCAAGTGCGGATTGTCTGCAATACTTGTACATAGTTATTGTTACAAAAATCGGGTTATTATTGTTGTGAGCCATCTTTTCAGAGGCTCCTCTGTTATCATGCTGTTAACTGGGTTCAGATCACAGGTTGTACGGTGTGATTGGTGTGGCTGGTATGAGTCTTACCCGGGATTCAAAATCCTTCCTTATTGTGTACGCTCGTCCGGGCACAGTATCCTAACTGAGGCTTGGAGGAGGGTCATAGGGGGAGGAGCCAGTGCACACCAGGTAGTCCTAAAGCTTTTACTTTTGTGCCCAGTCTCCTGCGGAGCCGCTATTCCCCATGGTCCTTTTGGAGTTCCCAGCATCCACTACGGACTACGAGAAATAGAATTATCGGTAAGTAAATTCTTATTTTGTTAGGTTTTTTATTTTCAGGGAGCCTGCTGGCAACAGACTCCCTGCATCGAGGGACTGAGGGGAGAGAAGCAGACCTACTTCTGTGAGTTTCAAGGCTCTGCTTCTTAGGCTACTGGACACCATTAGCTCCAAAGGGAGTCAGAACACAGGTCTCACCCTGGAGTTTGTCCCGGAGCCACGCCGCCGTCCTCCTCATAGAGCCGGAAGATAGAAGCCGGGTGAGTATGAGAAGAAAAAGAAGACTTCAGAGGCGGCAGAAGACTTCATGATCTTCACTGAGGTAACGCACAGCAGTGCAGCTGTGCGCCATTGCTCCCACACACCTCACACACGGCAGTCACTGTAAGGGTGCAGGGCGCAGGGGGGGCGCCCTGGGCAGCAATACAAACCTGATTTCTGGCAAAAGAGATATATATACAGCTAGGCACTGTATATATAAAGAGCCCCCGCCAGTTTTTATTATATTTAAGCGGGACAGAAGCCCACCGCCGAGGGGGCGGGGCTTCTCCCTCAGCACTCACCAGCGCCATTTTCTCCACAGCACAGCTGAGAGGAAGCTCCCCGGACTCTCCCCTGCTTATCCACGGTGAAAGAGGGTTTCAGAGAGGAGGGTGGGGGGGGCACATAATTGGCAGCAAATAATAGTATTACAGCGCTACTGGGTAAACACATTGTGTGTTTTTCCTGGGGTATTAGCACTGGGTGTGTGCTGGCATACTCTCTCTCTGTCTCTCCAAAGGGCCTTGTGGGGGAACTGTCTTCAGATAAGAGGATTCCCTGAGTGTGTGGTGTGTTGGTACGTGTGTGTCGACATGTCTGAGGTAAAAGACTTCTAAGGAGATGGAGCAAATGTGTGTGCGTGGTGTCTCCGTCGACAACGCCGACACCTGACTGGGTATGTGGAATTAAGTGCTGAGGTAAATTTATTGCACAAAAGATTAGAGAACAGACAGGGAATCTACCCATGTCTGTCCCTATGTCGCAGGGACCTTCAGAGTCTCAAAACGCCCACTATCCAAAATAATAGACACTGATACCGACACGGAGTCTGACTCCAGTGTCGACTACGATGATGCAAAGTTACAGCCAAAACTGTCAGAAAAGTATTCAATATATGAGTATTGTAATAAAAGATGTTTTGCATATCACTGATGACCCATCTGTCCCTGACACGAGGGTACACATGTTTAAGGGGAAGAAAGCTGAGATAACATTTCCCCCCTCTCATGAACCAAATGAATTGTGTGAAAAAGAGCGGGAATCTCCAGACAAGAAACTGCAGTTTCCCAAAAGAATTCTCATGGCGTATCCTTTCCCTGCTAGGGCCAGGATACGATGGGAATCCTCCCCTAAGGTGGACAAGGCGTTGACACGTTTACCCAAAAGGTAGCGCTGACATACCAAGATACAGCTACCCTCAGGGATCCTGCAGATAGCATGCAGAAAAGTACTTTGAAGTCCATTTACACACATTCTGGTACACTACTCAGACCGGCGATTGTGTCGGCAGGGGTTTATAGCGCTGTAGCAGCGTGGACAGATACCTTATCAGCGGAGATTGAAACCCTAGATAAGGATACCATGTTATTGACCCTAGGATATATAAAAGATGCTGTCTTATATATAAGACATGCTCAAAGAGACATTGGTCTACTGGGTTCTAGAGTCAACGCTATGTCGATTTCTGCTAGACGTGTCCTGTGGAACATGCAATGGACAGGTGATGCCGACTAAAAGAGGCATATGGAGGTTTTACCTTACAAGGGTGAGGAATTGGGTGGAGAAGAGCTCTTGGACCTGGTCTCCACAGCTATAACTGGTAAATCTGATCTTTTACCTTATATTCCCTCACAGCCTAAGAAAGCACGACATTATCAAATGCAGTCCTTTCGGTCGCAGAAAAACAAGAAAGTACGATGAGCGTCCTTTCTTACCAGAGGTAAGGGCACAGCTAGTTCCCAGGAACAGAAGTCCTCCCCGGCCTCTACTAAATCCACCGCATGACGCTGGGGCTCCGCTAAGGGAGTCCGCCCCAGTGGGAGCACGTCTTCGACTCTTCAGCCACATCTGAGTTCACTCATAGGTGGATCCCTGGGCAATAGAAATTGTTTCTCAGGGTTACAAGCTGGAATTCGAAGAGGTGCCTCCTCGCCGGTTTTCCTTATCGGCCCTACCGGCTTCTCCCCTAGAAAGGGAGATTATATTAAATACAATTCACACATTGTATCTCCAACAGGTGGTGCTCAAGGTTCCCCTCCTTCAACAAGGAAGGGGATATTACTCAACCTTGGCTGTAGTCCCGAAACCGGACGGTTCGGTCAGACCTATTTTAAAATTAAAATCTCTGAACCTATACTTGAAAAGGTTCAAATTCAAGGTGGAATCGCTCAGAGCGATCATCGCCAGCCTGGACGAGGGGGATTTTATGGTGTATCTAGACATAAAGTCTGCATACCTTCATGTTCCCATTTATCCACCCCACCAGGCGTACCTGAGAATTACGGTACAGTATTGTCATTACCAATTTCAGGGTAATTGGCAGAAATGATGGTGCTCATACGCAAGCAAGGAGTCACAATTGTCCCATACTTGGACGATCTCTTAATAAGGGCGAGATCAAAAGAGCAGTTGTTGAACAGCGTGTCACTTTCACTGAAGGTGTTACAGAAACACGTCTGGATTCTCAATATCCCAATGTCACAGTTGGTTCCTACGACTCGTCTGACCTTCTTGGGCATGATTCTGGATACGGACCAGAAAAGGGTTTTTCTTCCAATAGAAAAAGCTCAGGAACTCATGACTCTAGTCAAGAACCTGTTGAAGCCAAAACAAGTGTCATTGCATCATTGCACTCAAGTCCTGGGAAAAATGGTGGCGACGTACGAAGCCATTCCCTTCGGCAGGTTCCATGCAAGGACTTTCCAATGGGAACTATTGGACAAATGGTCCCGGTCACATCTGCAAATGCATCAGCGGATCACCCTGTCCCCCAGGGCCAGGGTATCTCTCCTGTGGTGGCTGCAGAGTGCTCACCTGCTAGAGGGCCGCAGTTTTGGCATTCAGGATCGGATCCTGGTGACCACGGACGTGAGCCTCCGAGGTGGGGGATCAGTCACACAGGGAAGAAATTTCCAAGGCCTTTGGTCCAGTCAAGAGACTTGTCTTCACATCAACATCCTGGAACTAAGGGCCATATACAACGCCCTACGTCAAGCGGAGACCTTACTTCGCGACCGACCAGTTCTGATCCAGTCAGACAATGTCACCGCAGTAGCTCATGTAAACCGCCAGGGCGGCACAAGGAGCTGAGTGGCGATGGCGGAAGCCACCAGAATTTTTTGCTGGGCGGAGAATCATGTAAGCGCACTGTCAGCAGTGTTCATTCCGGAAGTGGACAACTGGGAAGCAGACTTCCTCAGCAGACACGACCTGCATCCGGGAGAGTGGGGACTTCATCAGGAAGTCTTCGCACAGATTGCAAGTCGGTGGAGACTGCCCCAAATAGACATGATGGCGTCCTGTCTCAACAAAAAGCTACAAAGGTATTTTGCCAGGTCAAGAGATCCTCAGGCGGTAGCTGTGGACGCCCTAGTGACACCGTGGGTGTTCCAGTCGGTCTATGTATTCCCTCCTCTTCCTCTCATACCCAAGGTGTTGAGAATAATAAGAAAAAGAGGAGTGAGAACAATAATCATTGTTCCGGATTGGCCACGAAGGGCCTGTTATCCGGATCTGCAAGAAATGCTCACAGAAGATCCGTGGCCTCTTCCTCTAAGACAGGACCTGTTGCAACAGGGTCCCTGTCTGTTCCAAGGCTTACCGTGGCTGCGTTTGACGGCATGGCGGTTGAACGCCGGATCCTAGCGGAAAAAGGTATTTCGGATGAGGTCATTCCTACGCTAATAATGGCTAGGAAGGACGTGACATTTAAACATTATCACCGAATATGGCGAAAATATGTTTCTCTGACGTCCTAGTGGATGCTGGGAACTCCGTAAGGACCATGGGGAATAGCGGGCTCCGAAGGAGGCTGGGCACTCTAGAAAGATTTATGACTACCTGGTGTGCACTGGCTCCTCCCACTATGACCCTCCTCCAAGCCTCAGTTAGATCTTGTGCCCGGCCGAGGTTGGATGCACACTAGGGGCTCTCCTGAGCCTCTAGAAAGAAAGTATAGAATTAGGTTTTTTATTTTCAGTGAGACCTGCTGGCAACAGGCTCACTGCAGCTAGGGACTAAGGGGAGAAGAAGCGAACTCGCCTGCTTGCAGCCGGATTGGGCTTCTTAGGCTACTGGACACCATTAGCTCCAGAGGGATCGACCGCAGGCCCAGTCCTTGGTGTTCGGTCCCGGAGCCGCGCCGCCGTCCCCCTTACAGAGCCAGAAGCAAGAAGAGGTCCGGAAAATCGGCGGCAGAAGACATCAGTCTTCACCAAGGTAGCGCACAGCACTGCAGCTGTGCGCCATTGCTCCTCATGCACACTTCACACTCCGGTCACTGAGGGTGCAGGGCGCTTGGGGGGGGCGCCCTGAGCAGCAATAAAAACACCTTGGCTGGCAAAAATACCACAATATATAGCCCCAGAGGCTATATATGTGGTAAATACCCCTGCCAGAATCCAGAAAAAAGCGGGAGAATAGGCCGCGGAAAAGGGGCGGAGCGATCTCCCTCAGACACACTGGCGCCATTTTCTCTTCACAGTGCAACTGGAAGAAAGCTCCCCAGGCTCTCCCCTGTAGTTTTCAGGCTCAAAGGGTTAAAAAGAGAGGGGGGGCACTAAATTTAGGCGCAATATTGTATATACAAGCAGCTATGGGGGAAAATTCACTCAGTTATAGTGTTAATCCCCACATTATATAGCGCTCTGGTGTGTGCTGGCATACTCTCTCTCTGTCTCCCCAAAGGGCTTTGTGGGTCCTGTCCTCAGTCAGAGCATTCCCTGTGTGTGTGCGGTGTGTCGGTACAGCTGTGTCGACATGTTTGAGGAGGAGGCTTATATAGTGACGGAGCAGATGCCGATAAATGTGATGTCGCCCCCTGTGGGGCCGACACCAGAGTGGATGGTTAGGTAAAAGGTATTAACCGACAGTGTCAACTCCTTACATAAAAGGGTGGATGACGTAACAGCTGTGGGACAGCCGGCTTCTCAGCCCGTGCCTGCCCAGGCGTCTCAAAGGCCATCAGGGGCTCAAAAACGCCCGCTCATTCAGATGGCAGACACAGATGTCGACACGGAGTCTGACTCCAGTGTCGACAAGGTTGAGACATATACACAATCCACTAGGAACATCCGTGACTTGATCCCGGCAATAAAAAATGTGTTACACATTTCTGACATTAACCTCTAAAAATGGGTTTTTATGTTTGGGGAGAAAAAGCAGGCAGTGTTTTGTTCCCCCATCAGATGAATGAATGAAGTGTGTGAAAAGCGTGGGTTCCCCCTGATAAGAAACTGGTAATTTCTAAAAAGTTACTGATGGCGTACCTTTTCCCGCCAGAGGATAAGTTACGCTGGGAGATATCCCCTAGGGTGGATAAGGCGCTCACACGGTTGTCAAAATAGGTTTGGCACTGCCGTTTTAGGAACGGCCACTTTGAAGGTACCTGTTGATAAAAAGCAGGAGGCTATCCTGAAGTCTGTATTTACACACTCAGGTACTAGACTGAAACCTGCAGAGCGTGCTGCTGCAGCGTGGTCGGTGACCCTGTCAAACATACTAGTTTGCTAACATGAGAACATATTAAAGACGTCGTCTTATATATGAGGGATGCACAGAGGGATATTTTGCCGGCTGGCATCCAAAATGAATGTAATGTCCATTCTGTCAGGAGGGTATTAGAGACCTGTCACTGGACAGGTGATGCTGCCCTTAAAAGGCGCATAGAGATTCTGCCTTATAAGGGTGAGGAATTATTTGGGGATGGTCTCTGGGACCTCGTATCCGCAGCAACAGCTGGGAAGAAATATTTTTACCTCAATTTTCCTCACAGACTTAGAAAGCACTGTATTATCAGGTACAGTCCTTTCGGCTTCAGAAAAGCAAGCGGGTCAAAGGCGCTTCCTTTCTGTACAGAGACAAGGGAAGAGGGAAAAAGCTGCACCAGTCAGCCTGTTCCCAGAATCATAATTCTTCTCTCGCTTCCTCTGAGTCCACAGCATGACGCGGGGGCTCAACAGGTGTAGCCAGGTACGGTGGGGGGCCATCTCAAAAATTTCAGCGATCAGTGGGCTCGCTCACGGGTGGATCCCTGTTTCATTCAAGTAGTATTTCAGGGGTACAAGCTGGAATTCGATATGTCTTCCCCCCGCCGTTTCCTCAAATATGCCTTGCCGACAACTCCCTCAGGCAGGGAGGCTGTGCTAGAGGCAATTAATAAGCTGTATTCCCAGCAGGTAATACTTAAGGTGCCCCTACTCCAACAAGGACGGGGTTACTATTCCACACGGTTTGGGGTACCGAAACCGCATGGTTCGGTGTGACCCTTTTTTATATTTAAAATACTTGAACACATACATAAAAAATTCAAGTTCAAGATGGAATCGCTCAGGGCGGTTATTGCAAGCCTGGACGAGGGGGATTACATGGTATCCCGGGACATCAAGGATGCTTACCTGCATGTCCCTATTTACTATCCTCGCCAGGAGTACCTCAGATTGTGGTACATGATTACCATTACCAAGTCCAGACTCTGCCGTTTGGACTGTACATGGCACCGAGGGTGTTACCATGGTAATGGCCGGAATGAGGATACTCCTTCGAAAAGGGGAGTTTTTAATTATCCCGTACTTGGACAATCCCTTATAAGGGCGAGGTCCAAGGAGCAGTTGCTAGTCGGGGTAGCACTATTTTGGAAAGTGCTACAACAGCACGGTTGGATTCTAAACAGTCCAGAGTCACAGCTGGTTCCTACGACACGTCTACTGTTCCTGGGGATGGTTCTGGACACAGACCAGAAATAAGTGTTTCTCCAGGAGGAGAAAGCCAAGGAGCTGTCATCTCTAGTCAGAGACCTCCTGAAGCCAAAAACAGTTATCGGTGCATCATTGCACGCGAGTCCTGGGAAAAATGATAGCTTCCTACGAAGCAATCCCATTCGGCAGGTTCCATGCAAGAACTTTTCAGGGGGACCTGTTAGACAAGTGGTCCGGGTCGCATCTTCAGATGCATTAGGCTGATAACCCTGTCTCCAAGGACCAGGGTATCTCTACTGTAGTGGCTGCAGAGTGCCCATCTTCAGGAGGGCCGCAGGTTCGACATACAGGACTAGGTCCTAGTGACCATGGATGCCAGCCTTTGAGGCTGGGGGGCAGTCACACAGGGAAGAACCTTCCAGGGACTTTGGTCAAGTCAGGTGACTTCCCTACATAAATATTCTGGAACAGAGGGCCATTTACAATGCCCTGAGTCAGGCAAGGCCTCTGCTTCAAAACCAGCCGGTCCTGATCCAATCAGGCAACATCACGGCAGTCGCCCATGTAAACCAACAGGGCGGCACAAGAAGCAGGATGGCGATGGCAGAAGCCACAAGGATTCACCGATGGGCGGAAAATCATGTGTTAGCACTGTCAGCAGTGTTCATTCCCTGAGTGGACAACTGGGAAGCAGATCTTCTCAGCAGACACGACTTCCACCCGAGAGTGTGGGGACTTCATCCAGAAGTCTTCCAAAGGATTGTACACCATTGGGAAAGGCCACAGGTGGACATGAAGGCGTCCCGCCTCAACAAAAAGCTATAAAAGATATTGCGCCAGGTCAAGGGACCTTCAGGCGATAGCTGTGGACGCTCTGGTAACACCGTGGGTGTACCAGTCGGTTTATGTGTTCCCCTCTCTGCCTCTCATACCAAAGGTACTGAGAATAATAAGAAGGCGAGGAGTAAGAACGATACTCGTGGTTCCGGATTGGCCAAGAAGAGCCTGGTACCCAGAACTTCAAGAAACTATATATCAGAGGACCCATGGCCTCTGCCGCTCAGACAGGACCTGCTGCAGCAGGGGCCCTGTCTGTTCCAAGACTTACCGCGGCTACGTTTTGATGGCATGGCGGTTGAACGCCGGATCCTAAAGGAAAAGGGCATTCCGGAGGAAGTCATTCCTACGCTGATTCAAGCCAGGAAAGATGTTACTGCAAAACATTATCACCGCATATGGCGGAAATATGTTGCTTGGTGTGAGGCCAAAAAAGGCCCCAACAGAGGAATTTCAACTGGGTCGATTTCTGCATTTCCTGCAAGCAGGAGTGCATATGGGCCTAAAATTAGGCTCCATTAAGATACAGATCTCGGCTCTGTCGATTTTCTTCCAGAAAAAATTAGCTTCAGTACCTGCAGTTCAGACATTGTAAAAGGAGTGCTGCATATTCAGCCCCCAGTTGTGCCTCCAGTGGCACCTTGGGATCTCAACGTGGTGTTGAGTTTCTTAAAATCACATTGATTTGAACCACTAAAAACCGTGGATCTAAAATATCTCACGTTGAAAGTGGTCATGTTATTGGCCTTGGTTTCGGCCAGGCGTGTATCAGAATTGGCGGCTTTGTCATATAAAAGTCCTTATCTGATTTTCCATATGGATAGGGCAGAATTGAGGACTCGTCCCCAGTTTCTCCTTAAGGTGGTATCAGTTTTTCACTTGAACCAACCTATTGTGGTGCCTGCGGCTGCTAGGGACTTGGAGGATTCCAAGTTATTGGACGTAGTCAGGGCCTTGAAAAATTATGTTTCCAGGACGGCTAGAGTCAGGAAAATTGACTCGCTATTTATCCTGTATGCACCCAACAGGCTGGGTGCTCCTGCTTCTAAGCAGACTATCGCTCGCTGGATCTGTGACACGATTCAGCAGGCGCATTCTGCGGCTGGACTGCCGCATCCTAAATCAGTGAAAGCCCATTCCACAGGGAAGGTGGGCTCATCTTGGGCGGCTGCCCGAGGGGTCTCGGCTTTACAACTTTGCCGAGCTGTTACTTGGTCAGGGGCAAACACGTTTGCAAAATTCTACAAATTTGATACCCTGGCTGAGGAGGACCTTGAGTTCTCTCATTCGGTGCTGCAGAGTCATCCGCACTCTCCCGCCCGTTTGGGAGCTTTGGTATAATCCCCATGGTCCTTACGGAGTTCCCAGCATCCACTAGGACGTCAGAGAAAATAAGATTTTACTCACCGGTAAATCTATTTCTCTAACGTCCTAAGTGGATGCTGGGGACTCCGTAAGGACCATGGGGAATAGCGGCTCCGCAGGAGACTGGGCACATCTAAAGAAAGCTTTAGGACTATCTGGTGTGCACTGGCTCCTCCCCCTATGACCCTCCTCCAAGCCTCAGTTAGATCTCTGTGCCCGAACGAGAAGGGTGCACACTAGGGGCTCTCCTGAGCTTCTTAGTGAAAGTTTTAGTTTAGGTTTTTTATTTTCAGTGAGACCTGCTGGCAACAGGCTCACTGCATCGAGGGACTAAGGGGAGAAGAAGCGAACTCACCTGCGTGCAGAGTGGATTGGGCTTCTTAGGCTACTGGACATTAGCTCCAGAGGGACGATCACAGGCCCAGCCTGGATGGGTCCCGGAGCCGCGCCGCCGGCCCCCTTACAGAGCCAGAAGGCAGAAGAGGTCCGGAAAATCGGCGGCAGAAGACGTCCTGTCTTCAACAAGGTAGCGCACAGCACTGCAGCTGTGCGCCATTGCTCTCAGCACACTTCACACTCCAGTCACTGAGGGTGCAGGGCGCTGGGGGGGGCGCCCTGAGACGCAATAAAAAACACCTTGGATGGCAAAAAATGCATCACATATAGCTCCTGGGCTATATGGATGCATTTAACCCCTGCCAGAATACATAGAAAAACGGGAGATAAGGCCGCCGAGAAGGGGGCGGCGCCTATCTCCTCAGCACACTGGCGCCATTTTCCCTCACAGCTCCGTTGGAGGGAAGCACCCTGTCTCTCCCCTGCAGTCACTACACTACAGAAAGGGTTAAAAAAGAGAGGGGGGGCACTAATTACGCGCAGTATTAAACATACAGCAGCTATAAAGGGAAAAACTTATATAAGGTTATCCCTGTATATATATAGCGCTCTGGTGTGTGCTGGCAAACTCTCCCTCTGTCTCCCCAAAGGGCTAGTGGGGTCCTGTCCTCTATCAGAGCATTCCCTGTGTGTGTGCTGTGTGTCGGTACGTTTGTGTCGACATGTATGAGGAGAAAAATGATGTGGAGACGGAGCAGATTGCCTGTAATAGTGATGTCACCCCCTAGGGGGTCGACACCTGAGTGGATGAACTGTTGGAAGAAATACGTGACAGTGTCAGCTCTGTATAAAAGACAGTGGTTGACATGAGACAGCCGGCTACTCGGCTTGTGCCTGTCCAGACGTCTCATAGGCCGTCAGGGGCTCTAAAGCGCCCGTTACCTCAGATGGCAGATATAGACGCCGACACGGATACGGACTCCAGTGTCGACGGTGAAGAGACAAATGTGACTTCCAGTAGGGCCACACGTTACATGATTGAGGCAATGAAAAATGTTTTACACATTTCTGATAATACGAGTACCACCAAAAAGGGGTATTATGTTCGGTGAAAAACTACCTGTAGTTTTCCTGAATCTGAGAAATTAAATGAGGTGTGTGATGATGCGTGGTTTTCCCCCGATAACAACTGATAATTTCTAAAATGTTATTGACATTATATCCTTTCCCGCCAGAGGTTAGGGTGCGTTGGGAAACACCCCCTAGGGTGGATAAAGCGCTCACACGCTTGTAAGGGCTCTACCCTCTCCTGAGATGGCCGCCCTTAAGGATCCTGCTGATAGAAAGCAGGAGGGTATCCTAAAATGTATTTAAACACATACTGGTGTTATACTGCGACCAGCAATCGCCTCAGCCTGGATGTGCAGTGCTGGCTTGGCGTGGTCGGATTCCCTGACTGAAAATATTGATACCCTAGATAGGGACAGTATATTTTTGCCTATAGAGCATTTAAAAGATGCATTTCTATATATGCGTGATGCACAGCGGAATATTTGCCGACTGGCATCAAGTTTAAGTGCGTTGTCCATTTCTACCAGTAGAGGGTTATGGACACGTCAGTGGTCAGGTGATGCGTATTCCAAACGGCATTTGGAAGTATTGCCTTATTAAGGGGAGGAGTTATTTGGGGTCGGTCTTTCAGACCTGGTGGCCACGGCAATAGCTGGGAAATCCACGTTTGTACCCCAGGTCGCCTCTCAACATGAGAAGACGCCGTATTATCAGGCGCAGTCTTTTCGTGGACAAGCGGGCAAAAGGTTCCTCATTTCTGCCCCGTGACAGAGGGAGAGGAAAAAGGCTGCAGAAATCAGCCAGTTCCCAGGAACAGAAACCCTCTCCCGCCTCTGCCAAGCCCTCAGTATGACGCTGGGGCTTTACAAGCAGAATCCGGCACGGTGGGGGGCCCGTCTCAATGAATTTCAGCGCACAGTGGGCTCACTCGCAAGTAGACCCCTGGATCCTTCAGGTGATATCTCAGGGGTACAAATTAGAATTCGAGACGTCTCCCCCTCGCCGTTTCCTAAAGTCGGCTTTACCGATGTCTCCTTCTGACAGGGAGACAGTTTTGGAAGCCATTCACAAGCTGTATTCCCAGCAGGTGATTATCAAGGTACCCCACCTGCAAAAGGGAACGGGGTATTATTCCACACTGTTGTGGTACCGAAGCCGGACAGCTCGGTGAGACCGATTCTAAATCTAAAATCTTTGAACACTTACATACAGAGGTTCAAATTCAAGATTGAGTCACTCAGAGCAGTGATTGCGAACCTGGAAGAAGGGGACTACATGATGTCTCGGGACATCAAGGATGCTTACCTTCATGTCAAAATTTACCCTTCTCACCAAGGGTACCTCAGGTTTATGGTACAGAACTGTCACTATCAGTTCAGACGCTGCCGTATGGATGGTCCACGGCACCCCGGGTCTTTACCAAGGTAATGGCCGAAATGATGATATTCCTTCGAAGGAAGGGAATTTTAGTTATCCCTTATTTGGACGATTCCCTGATAAGGGTAAGATCCAGGGAACAGTTGGAGGTCGGTGTAGCACTATCTCAGGTAGTGTTGCGGCAGCACGATTGGATTCTCAATATTCCAAAATCGCAGCTGGTTCCGACGACTTGTCTTCTGTTCCTAGGGATGATCCTGGACACAGTCCAGAAAAAGGTGTTTCTCCCGGAGGAGAAAGCCAGGGAGTTATCCGAGCTAGTCAGGAACCTCCTAAAACCGAGCCAAGTCTCAGTACACAAGGGTTCTGGGTAAAATGGTGGCTTCCTAAGAAGCAATCCCATTCGGCAGATTCCACGCAAGAACTTTCCAGTGGGACGTGCTGGACAAATGGTCCGGGTCGCATCTTCAGATGCATCAGCGGATAACCCTGTCACCAAGGACAAGGGTGTCCCTCCTGTGGTGGTTGCAGAGTGCTCATCTTCTAGAGGGCCGCAGATTCGGCATTCAGGACTGGGTCCTGATGACCACGGATGCCAGCCTGCGAGGCTGGGGAGCAGTCACACAGGGAAGGAATATCCAGGGCTTATGGTCAAGCCTGGAGACATCACTTCACATAAATATCCTGAAGCTAAGGGCCATTTACAATGCTCTAAGCTTAGCAAGACCTCTGCTTCAAGGTCAGCCGGTGTTGATCCAGTTGGACAACATCACGGCAGTCACCCACGTAAATAGACAGGGTGGCACAAGAAGCAGGAGGGCAATGGCAGAAGCTGCAAGGATTCTTCGCTGGGCGGAAAATCATGTGATAGCACTGTCAGCAGTATTCATTCCGGGAGTGGACAACTGGGAAGCAGACTTCCTCAGCACGACCTCCACCCGGGAGAGTGGGGACTTCATCCAGAAGTCTTCCACATGATTATAAACCGTTGGGAAAAACTCGACAGGTATTGCGCCAGGTCAAGGGACCCTCAGGCAATAGCTGTAGACGCTCTGGTAACACCGTGGGTGTACCAGTCAGTGTATGTGTTCCCTCATCTGCCTCTCATACCCAAGGTACTGAGATTGATAAGATGGAGAGGAGTAAGCACTATATTCGTGGCTCCGGATTGGCCAAGAAGGACTTGGTAACCGGAACTTCAAGAGATGCTCACGGAGGATCCGTGGCCTCTACCTCTAAGAAGGGACCTGCTCCAGCAAGGACCCTGTCTGTTCCAAGACTTACCGCGGCTGCGTTTGACGGCATGGCGGTTGAACGCCGGATCCTGAAGGAAAAAAGGCATTCCGGATGAAGTCATCCCTATCCTGATCAAAGCCAGGAAGGATGTATCCGCAAAACATTATCACCGCATTTGGCGAAAATATGTTGCGTGGTGCGAGGCCAGTAAGGCCCGACGGAGGAAATTCAACTGGGTCGATTCCTACATTTCCTGCAAACAGGAGTGTCTATGGGCCTGAAATTGGGGTCCATTAAGGTTCAAATTTCGGCCTGTCAATTTTCTTCCAAAAAGAACTAGCTTCAGTCCCTGAAGTTCAGACGTTTGTAAAAGGGGTACTGCATATACAGCCTCCTTTTGTGCCTCCAGTGGCACTTTGGGATCTCAAATGTAGTTTTTGGGTTCCAAAAGTCACATTGGTTTGAACCACTTAAATCTGTGGAGTTAAGATATCTCACATGGAAAGTGGTCATGCTGTTGGCCCTGGCCTGGGCCAGGCGCGTGTCAGAATTGGCGGCTTTATCCTGTAAAAGCCCTTATCTGATTTTCCAATCGGTCTGGGTGGAATTAAGGACTCGTCCTCAGTTTCTCCCTAAGGTGGTTTCAGCGTTTCACCTGAACCAACCTATTGTGGTGCCTGTGGCTACTAGGGACTTGGAGGACTCCAAGTTGCTAGACGTTGTCAGGGCCCTGAAAATATATGTTTCCAGGACGGCTGGAGTCAGGAAAACTGACTCGCTATTTATCCTGTATGCACCCAACAAGCTGGGTGCTCCTGCTTCTAAGCAGACTATTGCTCGTTGGATTTGTAGTACAATTCAGCTTGCACATTCTGTGGCAGGCCTGCCACAGCCGAAAATCTGTAAATGCCCACTCCACAAGGAAGGTCGGCTCATCTTGGGCGGCTGCCCGAGGGGTCTCGGCTTTACAACTTTGCCGAGCAGCTACTTGGTCAGGAGCAAATACGTTTGTAAAATTCTACAAAATTGATACCCTGGCTGAGGAGGACCTGGAGTTCTCTCATTTGGTGCTGCAGAGTCATCCGCACTCTCCCGCCCGTTTGGGAGCTTTGGTATAATCCCCATGGTCCTTACGGAGTCCCCAGCATCCACTTAGGACGTTAGAGAAAATAAGAATTTACTTACCGATAATTCTATTTCTCGTAGTCCGTAGTGGATGCTGGGCGCCCATCCCAAGTGCGGATTGTCTGCAATACTGGTACATAGTTTTCTCTATCGTCCTAGTGGATGCTGGGGTTCCTGAAAGGACCATGGGGAATAGCGGCTCCGCAGGAGACAGGGCACAAAAAGTAAAGCTTTTCCAGATCAGGTGGTGTGCACTGGCTCCTCCCCCTATGACCCTCCTCCAGACTCCAGTTAGATTTTTGTGCCCGGCCGAGAAGGGTGCAATCTAGGTGGCTCTCCTAAAGAGCTGCTTAGAGAAAGTTTAGCTTAGGTTTTTTATTTTACAGTGAGTCCTGCTGGCAACAGGATCACTGCAACGAGGGACTGAGGGGAGAAGAAGTGAACTCACCTGCGTGCAGGATGGATTGGCTTCTTGGCTACTGGACATTAGCTCCAGAGGGACGATCACAGGTACAGCCTGGATGGTCACCGGAGCCGCGCCGCCGGCCCCCTTGCAGATGCTGAAGTTAGAAGAGGTCCAGAATCGGCGGCTGAAGACTCTGACAGTCTTCTAAAGGTAGCGCACAGCACTGCAGCTGTGCGCCATTTTCCTCTCAGCACACTTCACACGCTGTCACTGAGGGTGCAGGGCGCTGGGGGGGGGCGCCCTGGGAGGCAAATGTAAACCTATATACTGGCTAAAAATACCTCACATATAGCCCCCAGAGGCTATATGGAGATATTTAACCCCTGCCAAACTTCACTAAAGAGCGGGAGACGAGCCCGCCGTAAAAGGGGCGGGGCCTATCTCCTCAGCACACAGCGCCATTTTTTCTCTCACAGAAAGGCTGGAGAGAAGGCTCCCAGGCTCTCCCCTGCACTGCACTACAGAAACAGGGTTTAAACAGAGAGGGGGGGCACAAATTGGCGATATAAATAAATATATATATATATATATATATATAAAGATGCTATTAGGGAGAAACACTTATATAAGGTTGTCCCTATGTAATTATAGCGTTTTTTGGTGTGTGCTGGCAAACTCTCCCTCTGTCTCTCCAAAGGGCTAGTGGGGTCCTGTCCTCAGTCAGAGCATTCCAGGTGTGTGTGCTGTGTGTCGGTACGTGTGTGTCGACATGTATGAGGACGATGCTGGAGGAGGCGGAGAAATTGCCTGTAATGGTGATGTCACTCTCTAGGGAGTCGACACCGGAATGGATGGCTTATTTAGGGAATTATGTGAGAATGTCAACACGCTGCAAGGTCGGTTGACGACATGAGACGGCCGACAAACAATTAGTAACGGTCCAGGCGTCTCAGAAACACCGTCAGGGTTTTTTTATAAAAAACGCCCATTTACCTCAGTCGGTCGACACAGACACAGACACGGACACTGAATCCAGTGTCGACGGTGAATAAACAAACGTATTCCTCATTAGGGCCACACGTTAAGGGCAATGAAGGAGCTGTTACATATTTCTGATACTACAAGTACCACAAAAAAGGGTATTATGTGGAAGTGAAAAAACTACCTGTAGTTTTTCCTGAATCAGATAAAATAAAATGAAGTGTGTGATGATGCGTGGGTTTACCCCGATAGCAAATATTGGCGTTATACCTTTTCCCGCCAGAAGTTAGGGCGCGTTGGGAAACACCCATTAGGGTGGATAAGGCGCTCACACGCTTATCAAGTGGCGTTACCGTCTCCAAATACGGCCGCCCTCAAGGAGCCAGCTGATAGGCAGCTGGAAAAATATCCTAAAAAGTATATACACACAGACGGTGGTTATACTGCGACCAGCGATCGCCATCAGCCTGGAGATGCAGTGCTGGGTTGGCTTGGTCGAATTCCCTGACTAAAAATATTTTATTGATATAGAGCATTTAATAGGATGCATTCTATATATATGTATGCGAGATGCACAGAGGGATATTTGCACTCTGGCATCAAGATAAGTGCGTTGTCCATATCTCCCAGAAGATGTCATGGACACGACAGTGGTCAGGTGATACAGATCCCATACGGCACATGGAAGTATTGCCGTATAAAGGGAAGGAGTTATTTGGGGTCGGTCCGTCGGACCTGGGGGCCACGGCCACAGCTGGGAAATCCAACCTTTTTTACCCCAAGTTACATCTCAGCAGAAAAAGACACTGTCTTTTCAACCTCAATCCTTCCGTTCCCATGTGGGCAAGCGGGCAAAAGGCCAGTCATATCTGCCCAGACATAGAGGAAAGGGAAGTAGACTGCAGCAGGCAGCCCCTTCCCAGGAAAAGAAGCCCTCCACCAGTGGGGGGGTAGTCTCAAGAGTCTCAGCGCGCAGTGGGATCACTCGCAAGTTGACCCCTAGATCATACAAGTATTATCCCAGGGGTACAGATTGGAGAGTCGAGACATTTTTTCCTCGCAGGTTCCTGAAGCCTGCTTTACCAACGGCTCCCTCCGACAAGGAGGCAGTATTGGAAAAAAAAAAAAAAAAATTCACAAGCTGTATTTCCAGCAGGTGATAATCAAAGTACCCCTCCTACAACAAGGAAAAGGGTATTAGTCCTCCACACTATATTGTGGTACTGAAGCCAGACGGCTTGGTGAGACATAGTCTAAATCTGAAATCTTTGAACACTTACATAAAAAGGTTCAAATCAAAATGGAGTCACTCAGAGCAGTGATAGAGAACCGGAAAAAAGGGGACTATATGGTGTCCCTGGACATCAAGGATTACCTCCATGTCCAAATTTGCCCTTCTCAACAAGGGTACCTCTGGTTCGTGATACAGAACTGTCAATATCAGTTTCAGACGCTGCCGTTGAATTATCCACGGCACCCCGGGCCTTTACCAAGGTAATGGCCGAAAAGATGATTCTTAAAAGAAGAAAGGCATCTAAATTATCCCTTGCTTGGACGATATCCTGAAAGGGACAAGTTTCCGGAGAACAGTTGGAGGTCGGAAAAGAACTATCTAAAGTAGTTCTACGACAGCACGAGTGGATTCTAAATATTCCAAAAATCGCAGCTGTTTTCCGATGATACGTCTACTGTTCCTAGGAATGATTCTGGGCATAGTCCAGAAAGAGGTATTTCTCCTGGAGGGGAAAGCCAGGGAGTTATCCGACCTAGTCAGAAACCTCCTAAATCCAGGCCAAGTATCAGTGCATCAATGCACAGGAGTCCTGGGAAAAATGGTGGCTTCTTACGAAGCGATTCCATTCGGCAGATCTCACGCAAAAACTTTTCAGGGGGATTTGCTGGACGAATGGTCCGGATCGCATCTTCAGATGCATCAGCGGATAACCCTGTCTCCAAGGACAAGGGTGTCTCTTCTGTGGGGGCTGCAGAGTGCTCATCTTCTAGAGGGCAGCACATTCAGCATTCAGGACTGTGTTCTGGTGACCACGGATGCCAGCCTGTGAGGCTGGGGAACAGTCACACAAGGAAGAAATTTCCAGGGAAGTGTGGTCAAGTCTGGAGATTTCTCTCCACATGAATATACTGGAGCTAAGGGCAATTTACGATGCTCTGAGCCTAGGAAGACCTCTGCTTCAAAGTCAACCAGTGCTGATCCAGTAGGACATCATCATGGCAGTCGCCCACGTAAACAGACGGGGCGGCACAAGAAGCAGGAGGGCAATGACAGCAAGGATTCTTCGCTGGGCGAAAGATCATGTGATAACACTGTCAGCAGTGTTCATTCCGGGAGTGGACAACTAGGAAGATTTCCTCAGCATAAATGAATTCCACCCGGAAAAGTGGGAACTTCATCTGGAAGTTTCCACATGTTTGTAAACCGTTGGGAAAGTCCAAAGGTGGTTATGATGGCGTCCCACATGAAGCGCCAGGTCTAGAGACCCTCATGCAATAGCTGGGACGCTCTGGTAACACCGTGGGTGTACCAGTCGGTGTATGTGTTCCCTCCTCTGCCTTTCATACCCAGTGTATGGAGAATGATAGGAAGGAGAGGAGTAAGAACTATACTCGTGGTTCCGGTTTGGGCCAAGAAGAACTTGGTACCCGGAACTTCAAGAGATACTAGAAAGGATCTTGATTCAGCAAGAATCATGTCTGTTCCATGACTTACCGCAGCTGCGTTGACGCCAGGGCGGGTGAACGCCGGATCCTAAGGGAAAAAGGCATTCCGGAAGAGGTCATCCCTACCCTGGTCAGAGCCAGGAAGGAGGTGACCGCACAACATTATCACCGCTTAGGTGAAAATATGTTCCATGGTGTGAGGCCAGGAAGGCTCCACGGAAGAATTTCAACTAGGTTAATTCCTACATTTCCTGCAAGCAGGAGTGTATATGGGTCTCAAATTGGGGTCCATTAAGGTTCAAATTTCGACCGGTCGATTTTCTTCCAGAAAGAAATTGGCTTCAGTTCCTGAAGTCCAGAAGTTGTTAAGGGAGTACTGCATATACAACCCCTTTTTGATGTCTCCAGTGGCACTGGGCGATCTCAACGTAGTTTGGGATTCCTAAAATCACATTGTTTTAAAAAACTCAAATCTGTGGATTTGATATATCTCACATGGAAAGTGACCATGCTGTTGGTCCTGGCCTCGGCCAGGCGAGTGTCAGAATTGGCGGCTTTATCTCACAAAGCCATATCTGATTGTCCATTCGGACAGAGCAAAGCTGTGGACTCGTCCCCAGTTTCTTCCTAAGGTGGTGTCAGCGTTTCACCTGAACCAGCTTATTGTGGTGCCTGCGGCTACTAGGGACTTGGAGGACTCCAAGTTGCTGGATGTTGTCAGGGCCCTGAAAATATAGTTTCCAGGTCGGCTGGAGTCAGGAAATCTGACTTGCTGTTTATCCTGTATGCACCCAACAAGCTGGGTGCTCCTGCTTCTAAGCAGACTATTGCTCGTTGGATTTGTAGTACAATTCAGCTTGCACATTCTGTGGCAGGCTTGCCACAGCAAAAAATATGTAAATGCCCATTCCACAAGGAAGGTGGGCTCCTCTTGGGCGGCTGCCCGAGGGGTCTCGGCATTACAACTCTGCCGAGCAGCTACGTGGTCGGGGGAGAACACGTTTGTAAAATTTTACAAATTTGATACCCTGGCAAAAGAGGACCTGGAGTTCTCTCATTCGGTGCTGCAGAGTCATCCGCACTCTCCCGCCCGTTTGGGAGCTTTGGTATAATCCCCATGGTCCTTTCAGGAACCCCAGCATCCACTAGGACGATAGAGAAAATAAGAATTTACTTACCGATAATTCTATTTCTCGGAGTCCGTAGTGGATGCTGGGCGCCCATCCCAAGTGCGGATTATTCTGCAATACTTGTACGTAGTTATTGTTTCAAAAATCGGGTTATTGTTGTAGGAAGCCGTCTTTCAGAGGCTCCTTTTGTTATCATACTGTTAACTGGGTTTAGATCACAAGTTGTACGGTGTGATTGGTGTGGCTGGTATGAGTCTTACCCGGGATTCAAAATCCTCCCTTATTGTGTACGCTCGTCCGGGCACAGTACCTAACTGGAGTCTGGAGGAGGGTCATAGGGGGAGGAGCCAGTGCACTCCACCTGATCTGGAAAAGCTTTACTTTTTGTGCCCTGTCTCCTGCGGAGCCGCTATTCCCCATGGTCCTTTCAGGAACCCCAGCATCCACTACGGACTCCGAGAAATAGAATTATCGGTAAGTAAATTCTTATTATTGTTACCAAAAAATCGGGTTATTGCTGTAGTGAGCCATCTTTTCTAGAGGCTCCTCTGTTATCATGCTGTTAACTGGGTTCAGATCACAAGTTGTACAGTGTGATTGGTGTGGCTGGTATGAGTCTTACCCGGGATTCAAAATCCTTCCTTATTGTGTACGCTCGTCCGGGCACAGTATCCTAACTGAGGCTTGGAGGAGGGTCATAGGGGGAGGAGCCAGTGCACACCAGATAGTCCTAAAGCTTTCTTTAGATGTGCCCAGTCTCCTGCGGAGCCGCTATTCCCCATGGTCCTTACGGAGTCCCCAGCATCCACTACGGACTACGAGAAATAGAATTATCGGTAAGTAAATTCTTATTTTCTCGTAGTCCGTAGTGGATGCTGGGCGCCCATCCCAAGTGCGGATTGTCTGCAATACTTGAAAATAGTTATTGCTAACTAAAGGGTTATTGTTGAGCCATCTGTTGAGAGGCTCAGTTGTTTTCATACTGTCAAACTGGATATAGTATCACGAGTTGTACGGTGTGATTGGTGTGGCTGGTATGAGTCTTACCCGGGATTCAAAATCCTTCCTTATTATGTCAGCTCGTCCGGGCACAGTGTCCTAACTGAGGCTTGGAGGAGGGTCATAGTGGGAGGAGCCAGTGCACACCAGGTAGTCATAAATCTTTCTAGAGTGCCCAGCCTCCTTCGGAGCCCGCTATTCCCCATGGTCCTTACGGAGTTCCCAGCATCCACTACGGACTACGAGAAATAGATTTACCGGTGAGTAAAATCTTATTTTCTTGGTGTGAGGCCAGGAATGCTCCTACGGAAGAATTCCATCTAGGCCGTTTTCTTCCTACAAACTGGAGTGAATTTGGGCCTAAAATTAGGCTCCATTAAAGTTCAGATTTCGGCCTTATCCATTTTCTTTCAAAAGGAATTGGCCTCTCTACCTGAAGTACAGACTTTTGTGAAGGGAGTACTGCATATTCAGCCTCCTTTTTGTACCTCCGGTGGTGCCTTGGGACCTTAACGTGGTGTTAAGTTTCCTTAAGTCACATTGGTTTGAACCACTTAGAACAGTGGAGTTGAAATATCTCACTTGAAAGGTGGTCATGTTGTTAGCCTTGGCTTCGGCTAGGCGAGTTTCGGAATTAGCGGCTTTGTCACATAAAAGCCCCTATCTGGTTTTCCATATGGATAGAGCGGAATTGCGGACCCGTCCTCAATTCCTGCCTAAGGTGGTCTCATCCTTTCATATGAACCAACCTTTTGTCATGCCTGTGGCTACACGTGACTTGGAGGATTCCGAGTCCCTTGATGTGGTCAGGGCTTTGAAAATTGACGTGGCCAGTACGGCTAGGATCAGAAAAACAGAAGCACTGTTTGTCCTGTATGCAGCCAACAAGGTTGGCGGCCCTGCTTCAAAGCAGACTATTGCTCGCTGGATCTGTAACACGATTCAGCAGGCGCATTCTACGGCAGGATTGCCGTTACCTAAATCGATTAAGGCCCATTCCACTAGGAAGGTGGGCTCATCTTGGGCGGCTGCCCGAGGGGTCTCGGCACTACAGCTGTGCCGAGCTGCTACTTGGTCGGGGTCAAACACCTTTGCAAAGTTCTATAAGTTTGATACCCTGGCTGAGGAGGACCTCCTGTTTACTCAATCGGTGCTGCAGAGTCATCCGCACTCTCCCGCCCGTTTGGGAGCTTTGGTATAATCCCCATGGTCCTTACAGCATCCTCTAGGACGTTAGAGAAAATAAGATTTTAAACCTACTGGTAAATCTTTTTCTCGTAGTCCGTAGAGGATGCTAGGCGCCCGTCCCAAGTGCGGACTTCTTCTGCAAGACTTGTATATAGTTATTGCTTACATAAGGGTTATGTTTATTTTATTTATTTATTTATTTATTAACAGTTTCTTATATAGCGCAGCATATTCCGTTGCGCTTTACAATTAGAACAACAGTAATAGAACAAAACTGGGTAAAAACAGACAGACATAGAGGTAGGAAGGCCCTGCTCGCAAGCTTACAATCTATAGGGAAATAGGCATAGATACACAAGGATAGATGCTACCTATTGCATAATGGTCCACCAGATTGCTAGGTTCTTAATGGGTTGTATGATGATACCCCACAAAGTTATCCAAATGTCAGGAGGGTGTGACTATAACTATGTTATAGTTTTCATCGGTCTCGGACTGATGCTATGTTGTTTTCATACTGTTAACTGGTTAGCATATCTCAAGTTATACGGTGTGATTGGTGTGGCTGGTAAGAATCTAAAATCCTTTCCTCGTACTGTCCATCTCCTCTGGGCACAGTTTCTCTAACTGAGGTCTGGAGGAGGGGCAAAGAGGGAGGAGCCAGTGCACACCCAGATCCAAAGTCTTTCTTAAAGTGCCCATGTCTCCTGCGGAGCCCGTCTATCCCCATGGTCCTTACGGAGTCCCAGCATCCTCTACGGACTACGAGAAAAAGACTTACCGGTAGGTTTAAAATCTTATTTTTTTCCCCATCCCATATGGTATATTCTAGACACAATTTTTTCTTTTTCTTGTATCTACTGTGGGATACCAGTCTGAAAAGTTATCAGAATAAAAATCAACATTTTATCAAAAGTATCAGCTCTCTACTTCCCTGTACATGACTGACTGGCTTAGAATCTGAGATCCAGTTACACTGTACTGTGAAATGTTTCCATGTAGGAGACAGAAGAAAGCAGAAAAAACCTTTTCTTTACATTCCACTTGTCTGTCTGCGGGTTGGACAGTATGGTTTAAAGACATCATATTGCCTTCAAACTTGCAGCTAGATGTGTTCTTTTGCTCTGCTAAGAAAATATTCCCGAGTTAAATTGTCCATTACACTTTTGCTGAATCACCTAATGGGAAAGTGCTGTGATCATACTATGTACTGCAGCTACTTAGTAGTACATATATTATTACCTTACGTGGTGAACCTTAGTCTGAAACTGTCATTTATAAATAGTTGGGAGAGAGAGATTTTACAGTGCATCCTAAATCACTAGCTGCGTTCAGTGTAGAGTTAATTTCAACATTTAAAAAAAAAAATGGTAATCTGGAGCTTTGTAGAGTATTTTCTGTGTGCAGCAGATGGCTGTGAAGTGAACAGATACTATGTGGGAGCTGTGTAGTTTTGGCCTGTGTACATGGAGCTAACACTATTGCATATTTTTACTGAGAAAACATAAATGATCCAAAAGCTAGCTTGGTGTCCCGCAGAGAGCTGTTGAAAAGGGCAATGTTCACAGCTGCCAGCTTTGGAATTGTTGCTTTTTGACCAGAACTATCTGCAATTGTAGTCTGCATTTGCTACCTTCACAACATCAGCGGGTGGTGTCTTTTTTATTTTTTTATTCTTTGCCTGTTTAATGAGGATAGAGTTGCAGGTAGTATTTAACCAGGGAGAAAACAGCTCAAGCAAAAAAAAAAAAACCTTTTCTTTAACGTCCTAGAGGATGCTGGGGTCCATATTAGTACCATGGGGTATAGACGGGTCCACCAGGAGCCATTGGCACTATAAGAGTTTAATAGTGTGGCCTGGCTCCTTCCTCTATGCCTCTCCTACCAGACTCAGTTTAGAAAATGTGCCCGGAGGAGCCGGTCACAGCTAGGGGAGCTCTACAGAGTTCTCTTAGTAAAAGAGTTTATTTCTTCCCTTTTCAATGGTGGTTGAACGCCAGATCGCATTTGGAAGAAATATGTTTCTTGGTGTGAGGCCAAGAAGTTTCCGGCGGTGGAGTTTCAACTTGGTCGTTTTCTCCAGGCAGGGGTGGATATGGGGCTGAGACTGGGCTCCATCAAGGTCCAGCTATCTGCTTTGTCCATCTTCTTCCAAAAACAAATGGCTGTTCTTCCTGAGGTTCAGACCTTTTTGAAAGGGGTTCTGCACATCCAGCCTCCCTTTGTGGCGCCTACGGCTCCATGGGATCTGGATGTGGTGTTGCAGTTCCTACAATCTGCTTGGTTTGAGCCTCTACAGGAGGCTGATCTCAAGTTTCTCACGTGGAAGGCGGTCCCTTGTTGGCCTTGGCTACTGCACGTCTCGTGTCGGAATTGGGGGCTTTATCTTGTAAAAGCCCCTATCTGATCTTCCATGAAGACAGGGTAGAACTTAGGACTCGTCCACAGTTCCTGCCTAAGGTTGTGTCGGCTTTCCACATCAACCAGCCTATTGTGGTGCCAGTGGCTACTGACTCCTCAATTACTTCAAAGGCCTTGGATGTAGTGAGGACTTTGAAGATTTACGTGAAGAGGACGGCTCGTCATAGGAAAAGTGACTCTCTGTTTGTCCTCTATGATTCAAAGAAAATTGGATGTCCTGCGTCTAAGAAGTCGATTTCACGCTGGATCAGGTTCACTATCCAGCATGCTTATTCCACGGCAGGATTGCCGTGTCCGAAATCCGTAAAGGCCCACTCTACTTGTAAAGTGGGTTCTTCCTGGGCGGCTGCCCGGGGTGTCTCGGCGATACAACTCTGCCGAGCAGCTACTTGGTCTGGGTCGAACACGTTTGCCAAGTTTTACAAGTTTGATACTTTGGCCTCTGATGACCTCAAGTTTGGTCAGGCAGTGTTGCAGGAGCCTCCGCGCTCTCCCTCCCATACTGGGAGCTTTGGTACATCCCCATGGTACTGATATGGACCCCAGCATCCTCTAGGACGTTAGAGAAAATAGGATTTTGGTTACCTACCGGTAAATCCTTTTCTCGTAGTCCGTAGAGGATGCTGGGCGCCCACCCAGCGCTTCGTTTGTGCATTGGTTTTATAGTTCAGTGTTACCTGGTTCCTAGGTAAGTTCTGTGTTATTTACTGTTTCAGCTGTTGCTGAGTTGTTCCGGCATGTTGGCCGGATTTTCATGTTTGTGTGAGCTGGTATGAATCTCGCCACTATCTGTGTAATTCCTTCTCTCAAAGTATGTCGTCTCCTCGGGCACAGTTTCTAGACTGAGTCTGGTAGGAGGGGCATAGAGGAAGGAGCCAGCCCACACTATTAAACTCTTAAAGTGCCAATGGCTCCTGGTGGACCTGTTATACCCCATGTTACTAATATGGACCCCAGCATCCTCTACGCACTACGAGAAAAGGATTTAACGGTAGGTAACCAAAATCCTATTATAACAAAACAAAAAATCTCATGGGAGTATTTTATTTCTCTTGCACCAGTTGCTTAAACTTGCCAGTAGGAGTAATGCTGAATTAACAGATTGTATAACAGTAATTAGCACTGCTGCTTTCATGTGCTTGGGCATTGCTTGCAATACCAACCCCGAGGGGCATGGGGAGGGCAGGCAACATTTGGGGTTAGATTTATTAACCAGTGTGTTTCCAAAGCTTTGTCCAATGGCTTTAATATGGCAATAGAGAGAAATGCTCAATTAGGCATAGTTATTTCTTTCTATTGCTGTTTTCAATCCATCGGTTAAAGCTGCCGTAGATCATCTGCTTTATAAGCAATTGGCCCAGTCGCTTCTACCGGCTGTCTGTATTGGAATATTGAGCATTTGTCTAATGGGGTGTGATCCATTATACCGGCAGTCGGTATGCTAGCCGTCAAATGACTGACACCAGCATCCCAACAGTTAGAATGCTGACATGGGGATTATTTTACCCCTCACCTGCCCTTAGTCTAACCCGCCTCGGGTGGCGGCTAGGGCGAAGATTCGGAAAGTGGAGGCTAGGGCTAACCCACCCCCTCTAGTGCCTAACCCTAACCGTCACCTCGATACTTAACTTCAGGATGTTGCCAATCTGTATTCCGGCGCCAGGACTCAGAGTGGTGTCGGGATTACCGCGTCGGTCACATAACTGCTGGCATCCCGTCTAATGTGGGTGTGGCTTCATATAGTCATTAAAATTAGAGATGAGCGGGTTCGGTTTCTCTTAATCCGAACCCGCCCGAACTTCATGTTTTTTTACACGGGTCCGAGCGACTCGGATCTTCCCGCCTTGCTCGGTTAACCCGAGCGCGCCCGAACGTCATCATCACGCTGTCGGATTCTCGCGAGGCTCGGATTCTATCGCGAGACTCGGATTCTATATAAGGAGCCGCGCGTCGCGGCCATTTTCACACGTGCATTGAGATTGATAGGGAGAGGACGTGGCTGGCGTCCTCTCCGTTTAGAAATTAAAATAGATAGGAGAGTGAGAGTGAGACACTTCATTTACTTACTGGAGCTTAGGAGGAGTTATACTAGTGACGACTGATGACCAGTGACCTGACCACCAGTGCAGTTTTATAATTTATTATTATTTAATAATCCGTTCTGTTCTTGTTCTCTGCCTGAAAAAAACGATACACAGTGACTCAGTCACACTCACATACCATATCTGTGCTCAGCCCAGTGTGCTGCATCATCTATGTATAATATCTGACTGTGCTCACACAGCTTAATTGTGGGGGAGACTGGGGAGCAGTTATAGGTTATAGCAGGAGCCAGGAGTACATATTAAACAGTGCACACTTTTGCTGCCAGAGTGCCACTGCCAGTGTGACTGACCACTGACCACTGTGACCAGTGACCTGACCACACTGACCACCAGTATAGTATATTGTGATTGAATGTCTGCCTGAAAAAGTACACTCGTCGTGTGACTTGTGTGGTGTTTTTTTATTCTATAAAAATTAAAAAACTCATTCTGCTGACAGACCGTGTCCACTCCAGCAGGTCCGTCATTATATAATATATACCTGTCCGGCTGCAGTAGTGATATATATATATTTTTTATATCATTATTTATCATCCAGTCTACTAGCAGCAGACACAGTACGGTAGTTCACGGCTGTAGCTACCTCTGTGTCGGCACTCGGCAGTCCATCCATAATTGTATACCACCTACCCGTGGTTTTTTTTTTCTTTCTTCTTTATACATACTACATCTCATTATCATCCAGTCTATATTAGCAGCAGACACAGTACAGTACGGTAGTCCACGGCTGTAGCTACCTCTGTGTCGGCACTCGGCAGTCCATCCATAATTGTATACCACCTACCCGTGTTTTTTTTTTTCTTTCTTCTTTATACATACTACATCTCATTATCAACCAGTCTATATTAGCAGCAGACACAGTACGGTAGTTCACGGCTGTAGCTACCTCTGTGTCGGCACTCGGCAGTCCATCCATAATTGTATACCACCTACCCGTGTTTTTTTTTTTCTTTCTTCTTTATACATACATACTACATCTCATTATCATCCAGTCTATATTAGCAGCAGACACAGTACAGTACGGTAGTCCACGGCTGTAGCTACCTCTGTGTCGGCACTCGGCAGTCCATCCATAATTGTATACCACCTACCCGTGGTTTTTTTTTTCTTTCTTCTTTATACATACTACATCTCATTATCATCCAGTCTATATTAGCAGCAGACACAGTACAGTACGGTAGTCCACGGCTGTAGCTACCTCTGTATCGGCACTCGGCAGTCCATCCATAATTGTATACCACCTACCCGTGGTTTTTTTTTTCTTTCTTCTTTATACATACTACATCTCATTATCAACCAGTCTATATTAGCAGCAGACACAGTACAGTACGGTAGTCCACGGCTGTAGCTACCTCTGTGTCGGCACTCGGCAGTCCATCCATAATTGTATACCACCTACCCGTGTTTTTTTTTTCTTTCTTCTTTATATATACTACATCTCATTATCATCCAGTCTATATTAGCAGCAGACACAGTACAGTACGGTAGTCCACGGCTGTAGCTACCTCTGTGTCGGCACTCGGCAGTCCATCCATAATTGTATACCACCTACCCGTGGTTTTTTTTTTCTTTCTTCTTTATACATACTACATCTCATTATCATCCAGTCTATATTAGCAGCAGACACAGTACAGTACGGTAGTCCACGGCTGTAGCTACCTCTGTGTCGGCACTCGGCAGTCCATCCATAAGTATACTAGTATCCATCCATCTCCATTGTTTACCTGAGGTGCCTTTTAGTTGTGCCTATTAAAATATGGAGAACAAAAATGTTGAGGTTCCAAAATTAGGGAAAGATCAAGATCCACTTCCACCTCGTGCTGAAGCTGCTGCCACTAGTCATGGCCGAGACGATGAAATGCCAGCAACGTCGTCTGCCAAGGCCGATGCCCAATGTCATAGTTCAGAGCATGTCAAATCCAAAACACCAAATACCAGTAAAAAAAGGACTCCAAAACCTAAAATAAAATTGTCGGAGGAGAAGCGTAAACTTGCCAATATGCCATTTACCACACGGAGTGGCAAGGAACGGCTGAGGCCCTGGCCTATGTTCATGGCTAGTGGTTCAGCTTCACATGAGGATGGAAGCACTCAGCCTCTCGCTAGAAAACTGAAAAGACTCAAGCTGGCAAAAGCACCGCAAAGAACTGTGCGTTCTTCGAAATCCCAAATCCACAAGGAGAGTCCAATTGTGTCGGTTGCGATGCCTGACCTTCCCAACACTGGACGTGAAGAGCATGCGCCTTCCACCATTTGCACGCCCCCTGCAAGTGCTGGAAGGAGCACCCGCAGTCCAGTTCCTGATAGTCAGATTGAAGATGTCAGTGTTGAAGTACACCAGGATGAGGAGGATATGGGTGTTGCTGGCGCTGGGGAGGAAATTGACCAGGAGGATTCTGATGGTGAGGTGGTTTGTTTAAGTCAGGCACCCGGGGAGACACCTGTTGTCCGTGGGAGGAATATGGCCGTTGACATGCCTGGTGAAAATACCAAAAAAATCAGCTCTTCAGTGTGGAGGTATTTCAACAGAAAAGCGGACAACAGGTGTCAAGCCGTGTGTTGCCTTTGTCAAGCTGTAATAAGTAGGGGTAAGGACGTTAACCACCTCGGAACATCCTCCCTTATACGTCACCTGCAGCGCATTCATAATAAGTCAGTGACAAGTTCAAAAACTTTGGGCGACAGCGGAAGCAGTCCACTGACCAGTAAATCCCTTCCTCTTGTAACCAAGCTCACGCAAACCACCCCACCAACTCCCTCAGTGTCAATTTCCTCCTTCCCCAGGAATGCCAATAGTCCTGCAGGCCATGTCACTGGCAATTCTGACGAGTCCTCTCCTGCCTGGGATTCCTCCGATGCATCCTTGCGTGTAACGCCTACTGCTGCTGGCGCTGCTGTTGTTGCTGCTGGGAGTCGATGGTCATCCCAGAGGGGAAGTCGTAAGCCCACTTGTACTACTTCCAGTAAGCAATTGACTGTCCAACAGTCCTTTGCGAGGAAGATGAAATATCACAGCAGTCATCCTGCTGCAAAGCGGATAACTGAGGCCTTGACAACTATGTTGGTGTTAGACGTGCGTCCGGTATCCGCCGTTAGTTCACAGGGAACTAGACAATTTATTGAGGCAGTGTGCCCCCGTTACCAAATACCATCTAGGTTCCACTTCTGTAGGCAGGCGATACCGAGAATGTACACGGACGTCAGAAAAAGACTCACCAGTGTCCTAAAAAATGCAGTTGTACCCAATGTCCACTTAACCACGGACATGTGGACAAGTGGAGCAGGGCAGGGTCAGGACTATATGACTGTGACAGCCCACTGGGTAGATGTATGGACTCCCGCCGCAAGAACAGCAGCGGCGGCACCAGTAGCAGCATCTCGCAAACGCCAACTCTTTCCTAGGCAGGCTACGCTTTGTATCACCGCTTTCCAGAATACGCACACAGCTGAAAACCTCTTACGGCAACTGAGGAAGATCATCGCGGAATGGCTTACCCCAATTGGACTCTCCTGTGGATTTGTGGCATCGGACAACGCCAGCAATATTGTGTGTGCATTAAATATGGGCAAATTCCAGCACGTCCCATGTTTTGCACATACCTTGAATTTGGTGGTGCAGAATTTTTTAAAAAAACGACAGGGGCGTGCAAGAGATGCTGTCGGTGGCCAGAAGAATTGCGGGACACTTTCGGCGTACAGGCACCACGTACAGAAGACTGGAGCACCACCAAAAACTACTGAACCTGCCCTGCCATCATCTGAAGCAAGAAGTGGTAACGAGGTGGAATTCAACCCTCTATATGCTTCAGAGGTTGGAGGAGCAGCAAAAGGCCATTCAAGCCTATACAATTGAGCACGATATAGGAGGTGGAATGCACCTGTCTCAAGTGCAGTGGAGAATGATTTCAACGTTGTGCAAGGTTCTGATGCCCTTTGAACTTGCCACACGTGAAGTCAGTTCAGACACTGCCAGCCTGAGTCAGGTCATTCCCCTCATCAGGCTTTTGCAGAAGAAGCTGGAGACATTGAAGGAGGAGCTAACACGGAGCGATTCCGCTAGGCATGTGGGACTTGTGGATGGAGCCCTTAATTCGCTTAACAAGGATTCACGGGTGGTCAATCTGTTGAAATCAGAGCACTACATTTTGGCCACCGTGCTCGATCCTAGATTTAAAGCCTACCTTGGATCTCTCTTTCCGGCAGACACAAGTCTGCTGGGGTTGAAAGACCTGCTGGTGAGAAAATTGTCAAGTCAAGCGGAACGCGACCTGTCAACATCTCCTCCTTCACATTCTCCCGCAACTGGGGGTGCGAGGAAAAGGCTCAGAATTCCGAGCCCACCCGCTGGCGGTGATGCAGGGCAGTCTGGAGCGACTGCTGATGCTGACATCTGGTCCGGACTGAAGGACCTGACAACGATTACGGACATGTCGTCTACTGTCACTGCATATGATTCTCTCACCATTGAAAGAATGGTGGAGGATTATATGAGTGACCGCATCCAAGTAGGCACGTCACACAGTCCGTACTTATACTGGCAGGAAAAAGAGGCAATTTGGAGGCCCTTGCACAAACTGGCTTTATTCTACCTAAGTTGCCCTCCCACAAGTGTGTACTCCGAAAGAGTGTTTAGTGCCGCCGCTCACCTTGTCAGCAATCGGCGTACGAGGTTACATCCAGAAAATGTGGAGAAGATGATGTTCATTAAAATGAATTATAATCAATTCCTCCGTGGAGACATTGACCAGCAGCAATTGCCTCCACAAAGTACACAGGGAGCTGAGATGGTGGATTCCAGTGGGGACGAATTGATAATCTGTGAGGAGGGGGATGTACACGGTGATATATCGGAGGATGATGATGAGGTGGACATCTTGCCTCTGTAGAGCCAGTTTGTGCAAGGAGAGATTAATTGCTTCTTTTTTGGTGGGGGTCCAAACCAACCCGTCATTTCAGTCACAGTCGTGTGGCAGACCCTGTCACTGAAATGATGGGTTGGTTAAAGTGTGCATGTCCTGTTTATACAACATGTGGGTGGGAGGGCCCAAGGACAATTCCATCTTGCACCTCTTTTTTCTTTAATTTTTCTTTGCGTCATGTGCTGTTTGGGGAGGGTTTTTTGGAAGGGACATCCTGCGTGACACTGCAGTGCCACTCCTAGATGGGCCCGGTGTTTGTGTCGGCCACTAGGGTCGCTTATCTTACTCACACAGCTACCTCATTGCGCCTCTTTTTTTCTTTGCGTCATGTGCTGTTTGGGGAGGGTTTTTTGGAAGGGACATCCTGCGTGACACTGCAGTGCCACTCCTAGATGGGCCCGGTGTTTGTGTCGGCCACTAGGGTCGCTTATCTTACTCACACAGCTACCTCATTGCGCCTCTTTTTTTCTTTGCGTCATGTGCTGTTTGGGGAGGGTTTTTTGGAAGGGACATCCTGCGTGACACTGCAGTGACACTCCTAGATGGGCCCGGTGTTTGTGTCGGCCACTAGGGTCGCTTATCTTACTCACACAGCTACCTCATTGCGCCTCTTTTTTTCTTTGCGTCATGTGCTGTTTGGGGAGGGTTTTTTGGAAGGGACATCCTGCGTGACACTGCAGTGACACTCCTAGATGGGCCCGGTGTTTGTGTCGGCCACTAGGGTCGCTTATCTTACTCACACAGCTACCTCATTGCGCCTCTTTTTTTCTTTGCGTCATGTGCTGTTTGGGGAGGGTTTTTTGGAAGGGACATCCTGCGTGACACTGCAGTGACACTCCTAGATGGGCCCGGTGTTTGTGTCGGCCACTAGGGTCGCTTATCTTACTCACACAGCTACCTCATTGCGCCTCTTTTTTTCTTTGCGTCATGTGCTGTTTGGGGAGGGTTTTTTGGAAGGGACATCCTGCGTGACACTGCAGTGCCACTCCTAGATGGGCCCGGTGTTTGTGTCGGCCACTAGGGTCGCTTAGCTTAGTCATCCAGCGACCTAGGTGCAAATTTTAGGACTAAAAATAATATTGTGAGGTGTGAGGTATTCAGAATAGACTGAAAATGAGTGTAAATTATGGTTTTTGAGGTTAATAATACTTTGGGATCAAAATGACCCCCAAATTCTATGATTTAAGCTGTTTTTTTAGTGTTTTTTAAAAAAAACACCCGAATCCAAAACACACCCGAATCCGACAAAAAAAATTCGGTGAGGTTTTGCCAAAACGCGGTCGAACCCAAAACACGGCCGCGGAACCGAACCCAAAACCAAAACACAAAACCCGAAAAATTTCCGGCGCTCATCTCTAATTAAAATGTGACAGCTTCTATGAAAGAGAGAATGCAAATGTATTCTATTCATTACAGAGTTTATTCTAATGACCACCAGTGCTGTAGAGTCAGTCATGGAGGCGGAGACAATTTTGGGTGGAGTCGGTAGAAATAGACTGGTTCCAAATCCATCTTCAAAATCAAAACTTAGAATATTAGATCAGTGATTGCATTTACGCATCTAGAGGCGTCTATGACTTATCAGACCCCATTTTCCAGGCACTTTTCCAGATCACTCTCATGACTCTCTCAAATTAGCCTGATCAAATTAGCCTGGCGGCGAGTTGAAGGCGTATCGCATGCGATACCTCATTTAAGTGTATGGGCACCTTTAGGGTATAACCTATATTTCTCTAACGTCCTAAGTGGATGCTGGGGACTCCGTAAGGACCATGGGGAATAGCGGCTCCGCAGGAGACTGGGCACAAAAGTAAAGCTTTAGAACTACCTGGTGTGCACTGGCTCCTCCCCCATGACCCTCCTCCAAGCCTCAGTTAGATTTTTGTGCCCGAACGAGAAGGGTGCACACTAGGTGGCTCTCCTGAGCTGCTTAGTGAAAAGTTTAGTTTTAGGTTTTTTATTTTCAGTGAGACCTGCTGGCAACAGGCTCACTGCATCGAGGGACTAAGGGGAGAAGAAGCGAACTCACCTGCGTGCAGAGTGGATTGGGCTTCTTAGGCTACTGGACATTAGCTCCAGAGGGACGATCACAGGCCCAGCCATGGATGGGTCCCAGAGCCGCGCCGCCGGCCCCCTTACAGAGCCTGAAGACAGAAGAGGTCCGGAAAATCGGCGGCAGAAGACGTCCTGTCTTCAACAAGGTAGCGCACAGCACTGCAGCTGTGCGCCATTGCTCTCAGCACACTTCACACTCCGGTCACTGAGGGTGCAGGGCGCTGGGGGGGGGCGCCCTGAGACGCAATAAAAACACCTTGGATGGCAAAAGATGCATCACATATAGCTCCTGGGCTATATGGATGCATTTAACCCCTGCCAGAATACATAGAAAAACGGGAGATAGGCTCCGCCCCCTTATCGGCGGCCTTATCTCCTCAGCACACTGGCGCCATTTTCCCTCACAGCTCCGTTGGAGGGAAGCTCCCTGGCTCTCCCCTGCAGTCACTACACTACAGAAAGGGTTAAAAAAGAGAGGGGGGGCACTAATTACGCGCAGTATTAAAGATACAGCAGCTATAAGGGGAAAAACACTTATATAAGGTTATCCCTGTATATATATATATATATATAGCGCTCTGGTGTGTGCTGGCAAACTCTCCCTCTGTCTCCCCAAAGGGCTAGTGGGGTCCTGTCCTCTATCAGAGCATTCCCTGTGTGTGTGCTGTATGTCGGTACGTTTGTGTCGACATGTATGAGGAGAAAAATGATGTGGAGATGGAGCAGATTGCCTGTAATAGTGATGTCTCCCCCTAGGGGGTCGACACCTGAGTGGATGAACTGTTGGAAGGAATTACGTGACAGTGTCAGCTCTGTATAAAAGACAGTGGTTGACATGAGACAGCCGGCTACTCAGCTTGTGCCTGTCCAGACGTCTCATAGGCCGTCAGGGGCTCTAAAGCGCCCGTTACCTCAGATGGCAGATATAGACGCCGACACGGATACTGACTCCAGTGTCGACGGTGAAGAGACAAATGTGACTTCCAGTAGGGCCACACGTTACATGATGGAGGCAATGAAAAATGTTTCTGATAATACGAGTACCACCAAAAAGGGGTATTATGTTCGGTGAGGAAAAACTACCTGTAGTTTTCCTGAATCTGAGAAATTAAATGAGGTGTGTGATGATGCGTGGGTTTCCCCCGATAACAACTGATAATTTCTAAAATGTTATTGGCATTATATCCTTTCCCGCCAGAGGTTAGGGTGCGTTGGGAAACACCCCCTAGGGTGGATAAAGCGCTCACACGCTTGTAAGGGCTCTACCCTCTCCTGAGATGGCCGCCCTTAAGGATCCTGCTGATAGAAAGCAGGAGGGTATCCTAAAATGTATTTACACACATACTGGTGTTATACTGCGACCAGCAATCGCCTCAGCCTGGATGTGCAGTGCTGGGTTGGCGTGGTCGGATTACCTGACTGAAAATATTGATACCCTAGATAGGGACAGTATATTTTTGCCTATAGAGCATTTAAAAGATGCATTTCTATATATGCGTGATGCACAGCGGAATATTTGCCGACTGGCATCAAGTCTAAGTGCGTTGTCCATTTCTACCAGTAGAGGGTTATGGACACGACAGTGGTCAGGTGATGCGGATTTCAAACGGCATTTGGAAGTATTGCCTTATTAAGGGGAGGAGTTATTTGGGGTCGGTCTTTCAGACCTGGTGGCCACGGCAACAGCTGGGAAATCCACGTTTGTAACCCAGGTCGCCTCTCAACATGAGAAGACGCCGTATTATCAGGCGCAGTCTTTTCGTGGACAAGCGGGCAAAAAGGTTCCTCATTTCTGCTCCGTGACAGAGGGAGAGGAAAAAGGCTGCAGAAATCAGCCAGTTCCCAGGAACAGAAACCCTCTCCCGCCTCTGCCAAGCCCTCAGTATGACGCGGGGGCTTTACAAGCAGAATCAGGCACGGTGGGGGGCCCGTCTCAATGAATTTCAGCGCACAGTGGGCTCACTCGCAAGTAGACCCCTGGATCCTTCAGGTGATATCTCAGGGGTACAAATTGGAATTCGAGACGTCTCCCCCTCGCCGTTTCCTAAAGTCGGCTTTACCGATGTCTCCTTCTGACAGGGAGACAGTTTTGGAAGCCATTCACAAGCTGTATTCCCAGCAGGTGATAATCAAGGTACCCCTCCTGCAACAGGGAACGGGGTATTATTCCACACTGTTGTGGTACCGAAGCCGGACGGCTCGGTGAGACCGATTCTAAATCTAAAATCTTTGAACACTTACATACAGAGGTTCAAATTCAAGATTGAGTCACTCAGAGCAGTGATTGCGAACCTGGAAGAAGGGGACTACATGATGTCTCGGGACATCAAGGATGCTTACCTTCATGTCCAAATTTACCCTTCTCACCAAGGGTACCTCAGGTTTATGGTACAGAACTGTCACTATCAGTTCAGACGCTGCCGTATGGATGGTCCACGGCACCCCGGGTCTTTACCAAGGTAATGGCCGAAATGATGATATTCCTTCGAAGGAAGGGAATTTTAGTTATCCCTTACTTGGACGATTCCCTGATAAGGGTAAGATCCAGGGAACAGTTGGAGGTCGGTGTAGCACTATCTCAGGTAGTGTTGCGGCAGCACGATTGGATTCTCAATATTCCAAAATCGCAGCTGGTTCCGACGACTCGTCTTCTGTTCCTAGGGATGATCCTGGACACAGTCCAGAAAAAGGTGTTTCTCCCGGAGGAGAAAGCCAGGGAGTTATCCGAGCTAGTCAGGAACCTCCTAAAACCGAGCCAAGTCTCAGTGCATCAATGCACAAGGGTTCTGGGTAACAGGGTGGCTTCCTACGAAGCAATCCCATTCGGCAGATTCCACGCAAGAACTTTCCAGTGGGACCTGCTGGACAAATGGTCCGGGTCGCATCTTCAGATGCATCAGCGGATAACCCTGTCACCAAGAACAAGGGTGTCCCTCCTTGGTTGGTTGCAGAGTGCTCATCTTCTAGAGGGCCGCAGATTCGGCATTCAGGACTGGGTCCTGGTGACCACGGATGCCAGCCTGCGAGGCTGGGGAGCAGTCACACAGGGAAGGAATTTCCAGGGCTTATGGTCAAGCCTGGAGACATCACTTCACATAAATATCCTGAAGCTAAGGGCCATTTACAATGCTCTAAGCTTAGCAAGACCTCTGCTTCAAGGTCAGCCGGTGTTGATCCAGTCGGACAACATCACGGCAGTCACCCACGTAAACAGACAGGGTGGCACAAGAAGCAGGAGGGCAATGGCAGAAGCTGCAAGGATTCTTCGCTGGGCGGAAAATCATGTGATAGCACTGTCAGCAATTCCGGGAGTGGACAACTGGGAAGCAGACTTCCTCAGCAGACACGACCTCCACCCGGGAGAGTGGGGACTTCACCCAGAAGTCTTCCACATGATTATAAACCATTGGGAAAAACTCGACAGGTATTGCGCCAGGTCAAGGGACCCTCAGGCAATAGCTGTAGACGCTCTGGTAACACCGTGGGTGTACCAGTCAGTGTATGTGTTCCCTCATCTGCCTCTCATACCCAAGGTACTGAGATTGATAAGATGGAGAGGAGTAAGCACTATATTCGTGGCTCCGGATTGGCGAAGAAGGACTTGGTAACCGGAACTTCAAGAGATGCTCACGGAGGATCCGTGGCCTCTACCTTTAAGAAGGGACCTGCTCCAGCAAGGACCCTGTCTGTTCCAAGACTTACCGCGGCTGCGTTTGACGGCATGGCGGTTGAACGCCGGATCCTGAAGGAAAAAAGGCATTCCGGATGAAGTCATCCCTATCCTGATCAAAGCCAGGAAGGATGTAACCGCAAAACATTATCACCGCATTTGGCGAAAATATGTTGCGTGGTGCGAGGCCAGTAAGGCCCGACGGAGGAAATTCAACTGGGTCGATTCCTACATTTCCTGCAAACAGGAGTGTCTATGGGCCTGAAATTGGGGTCCATTAAGGTTCAAATTTCGGCCCTGTCAATTTTCTTCCAAAAAGAACTAGCTTCAGTCCCTGAAGTTCAGACGTTGTAAAAGGGGTACTGCATATACAGCCTCCTTTTGTGCCTCCAGTGGCACCTTGGGATCTCAATGTAGTTTTTGGGTTCCAAAAGTCACATTGGTTTGAACCACTTAAATCTGTGGAGTTAAAATATCTCACATGGAAAGTGGTCATGCTGTTGGCCCTGGCCTGGGCCAGGCGCGTGTCAGAATTGGCGGCTTTATCCTGTAAAAGCCCTTATCTGATTTTCCATTCGGACAGGGCGGAATTGAGGACTCGTCCTCAGTTTCTCCCTAAGGTGGTTTCAGCGTTTCACCTGAACCAACCTATTGTGGTGCCTGCGGCTACTAGGGACTTGGAGGACTCCCAAGTTGCTAGACGTTGTCAGGGCCCTGAAAATATATGTTTCCAGGACGGCTGGAGTCAGAAAATCTGACTCGCTGTTTATCCTGTATGCACCCAACAAGCTGGGTGCTCCTGCTTCTAAGCAGACTATTGCTCGTTGGATTTGTAGTACAATTCAGCTTGCACATTCTGTGGCAGGCCTGCCACAGCCAAAAATCTGTAAATGCCCACTCCACAAGGAAGATGGGCTCATCTTGGGCGGCTGCCCGAGGGGTCTCGGCTTTACAACTTTGCCGAGCAGCTACTTGGTCAGGAGCAAATACGTTTGTAAAATTCTACAAAATTGATACCCTGGCTGAGGAGGACCTGGAGTTCTCTCATTTGGTGCTGCAGAGTCATCCGCACTCTCCCGCCCGTTTGGGAGCTTTGGTATAATCCCCATGGTCCTTACGGAGTCCCCAGCATCCACTTAGGACGTTAGAGAAAATAAGAATTTACTTACCGATAATTCTATTTCTCGTAGTCCGTAGTGGATGCTGGGCGCCCATCCCAAGTGCGGATTGTCTGCAATACTGGTACATAGTTATTGTTACCAAAAAAAAAAAAAAAATCGGGTTATTACTGTAGTGAGCCATCTTTTCTAGAGGCTCCTCTGTTATCATGCTGTTAACTGGGTTTAGATCACGAGTTGTACGGTGTGATTGGTGTGGCTGGTATGAGTCTTACCCGGGATTCAAAATCCTTCCTTATTGTGTACGCTCGTCCGGGCACAGTATCCTAACTGAGGCTTGGAGGAGGGTCATAGGGGAAGGAGCCAGTGCACACCAGGTAGTTCTAAAGCTTTACTTTTGTGCCCAGTCTCCTGCGGAGCCGCTATTCCCCATGGTCCTTACGGAGTCCCCAGCATCCACTACGGACTACGAGAAATAGAATTATCGGTAAGTAAATTCTTATTTTCTATTAAAATGCATTTTTTTTTTTCTTTTTTTTTTCTTCCATTTATCAGATACAGTTTGTGTATTTACTGCCATCAGAATTTGGCAACAGTTCTCAAATATATTAAAATGTATTAATTGTATATAAAATGTAATATATTATATGAAAATGCCTTGGGCTACCAAAATACTACATTCAGTTATTTTACAATTTTTTTTTTTTTTTATACATTAATATACATTTGCCATTTATGAAGGCATGGGAGATGTAGGTTTAACTCCACTGTTGCCACTATATGTTACAAAGAGAATCTTAAAGCTGCACTACCATTTTGGAAAACACTCACTAAGCTTCCCCCTAGTAAGAACTCTGGGGGCTGCTCTATGGCCCAGCAAAATACCTGGAGGATGGGGTTCCTTCCACATCCACTGTCATTGACCGATACTGAGCCGTATTAATTTTTCCCTCTCTGTATTACTGTATTGCATCGGTGTTTCTCAGCACAGGCTTGTATTTGTGGTTTCATCCATCAGTTCATTTTCTGTTTTGCTGTTACTAATCAAGCCACATAATGGAAAAGCATCCAAAGGTGGGGCTGTGCGATATAGAAATAGCTGTCTGGTATTGTTAATTCTATCCAATAACTGAACACCACTTCATACACACATTAAGGGGGCGATTTAGTAGTTTTCCTGACGGCGGCCACTATGGGGCGCAAAACGGAGTTATCCAATTGTTGCTCCGTTTATATACCCATTAGGCGCAGGGGTGACATTTCTTCTCACAGCCTCCTGAGGTGCAAGAAGAAATGTGCGCTAAATCGGCACTTTCGCCATCCAACTGGGAGTTTGGATGCCCAAAGCAGGACTTTAAATGGGCTTAGTCATTTTACGCAGCTAAATCCTGTCTGTTTGGGTGCCCAACACAATAATATCCTGACTGTTTGGGTGTCTAAACATTCAGTTTAAATGGAAAGAAGTAGACACACAAAAACAATTGAATTGCCATAAATGTCAATAAAAAAGGGCGGTGGTGGTGGTTCGGTGCGCTGACTGATGTGTGTGTTTCAATGTAATCCAGTAAATCGTGTATTGGTGGAAATAGCAGTTTTATTACAAAAATGGAATCTCCGTACTCCTACTATATCAATTGCATATGAAGGAAATAAATGTAGCCACTGTGTGGTCTTAGCCAAGGTTCATTAAGATGCAACCTATAAATTCTGTGCTTTGGAGGGAATTCAATTAGAATAGAGGAGATGTAGCTCCCAGGGTGAATGCCTACAGCTATAAACCTGTGACTGATTGCTGCTCACAGCTCAGGAGGGTGCGAGAAGTAATCCGTGCTAACTGATGCCTCAGGGCTATTCGCAGTGTTAACACCTGCAGTAACAGTATTGTGCTCAGCATCGGAAAATGCAGTGTACTGTGAATAAGCCCTTTGTATTAGGCATGGTAAGTATCTCCCAACTAGATTGCCAGACGCCATGCAGTCAATTGAAAAGCTCCGGGCACTCATCCCAGGAACTACAACCCCTCGCTTCTGTTTGAGTTCCCCGATTTGAATATTGGACAGGAGGTACTCCACTGATGTCAGTGCTTCCTATTGCATTGATAGGCTTCAGACTCATGATTCAGCCCACAATATGTCTGAGTTCAGTTTGTGTAGACAGTCAGTGCTTAAAGTGGTTCTAGAAAGGTGGTGGAACTCACCCACCCCCCAGTGCCCATGTAATAAAGTGATTGTGCATGCCGCAGAGGCGCATTTAAAAAAGGAGCGTGGTATCAAAAAGAAAGGGCCATAGTCATGCAGTAGTATTCCCAATTAAAATTATGCTGCACAGTAGCACAATCTTATTCACATTACATCACATTGTAGTGTCCCTTATTCATGCCATGACACACATTAATGCCCCTTATACACAAAGCCCTCAGTAGTAGCACCCTAATAATAACAATAATAATAATAATTTTTATTTATATAGCGCTCTTTCTCCAATAGGACTCAAGGCGCTTAACAGATACATAGCATAATATAGTACAGAAAATAATGAAGTACATTTTCATAAAATACAGAAGCATGAAGATACTAAAAGGGACATTATGGAAATGCTTGAGTAAACGGGAAAGTCTTGAGTCTACTTTTGAAGGATTCTATAGTTGGGGCCTCTCGCACTGTGCGGGGAAGTGAGTTCCATAGAGTCAGAGCCGCATGACTAAAAGCTCGACCCCCAGATGAATTACGGTAGATTCTAGGTACTGCTAAAAGTCCTTCATCTACAGATTGCAGTAATCGAGTGGGGCAGTATGGGGTCAGAAGCTGCTTCAGTTACCTTGGGCCCTGGTCATGTAATGCTTTGAAACTCAGTAAGCCAATCTTGAAGATGATTTGCCATCTTACAGGCAGCTAGCGAAGGGAGTAGAGGATGGGTGTTAATACACACAATGCCCACAGTAGTAACACCCCTAATACACATAATGCATCCCTGTAGTTATAACCCCAGTAGTTTAGCCCCTGTAGTTATGCCCCCAGTAGTTAGCACCCTCTGGTAATGCTCCCTGTAGAAGCCGATTAAATACACACACACACAAAGGCGGACCAGCTGCTTTGACGTGATGTGAGGCAGAAATGACGCGCACGAGGGTGTGCCCAGGAGCCGGGGAGTGCACCGGGGCGCCAGGGAGCGCACCGGGCATCGGGAGGATCACCAGGGGGTGGCGGTGAACAGCGGAGCAAGGTGCCAGGGGGGAAAGCATTGGTAAGTTTGACATCTATAGTGGGAAAATGCTGGAAGGTATATTAAGGGATACCATACTAGAGTACTTTGATACCTCCAAGGTTATTACAAGGAATCAGCATGGTTTTGTGAAGGACAGGTCATGTCTAACTAACTTAATAAGCTTCTACGAGAAAGTAAGCGATAATATTGATCAGGGTAAAGCAGTGGATGTGATCTTTCTGGACTTCGTTAAGTTCTTTGACAAAGTCCCACATAAGAGACTAATTTTCAAATTAAGAGAGCTTGGGGTAGGAAACACTATTTGTACTTGGGTAAGTAATTGGCTGTACAACAGGGAACATGGAGTGGTGATTAATGGGATGTTCTCTGATTGGGCCTGTGCTCAGTGGAATACCGCAGGGATCACTACTTGGGCCATTGCTGTTTAACATATTCATTAATGACCTATGAGAGGGACTAGAAAGCACAGTGTCAATTTTCACAGATAATACTAAACTATGTAGAGTAATTAATTCGGACAAGGATGTTGAATCTCTACAGAATGACTTCTCTAGACTTGAGTTCTGGGCGGATAAATGGAGAATGAGGTTCAATATAGACAAATGTAAAGTTATGCACTTTGGGACTAAGAACAATCAGGCAGCCTATAAACTAAATGGGGAAAATGTAGGGATAACGGTAGTTGAAAAAGATTTGGGAGTGCTCATTGATAATAAACTTAGTAGCAGTACGCAATGTCAGAATGCAGCAACAAAAGTAAATAAGGTGTTAGCATGCATATAACGGGGAATGGAGACAAGGGATGAGAGTGTAATCCTGCCACTGTATAAATCATTGGGGCGGGCACACCTGGAATATTGTGTACAGTTCTGGGCCCTTCACTATAAAAAAGATATCGTGGAACTCGAAAGGGTTCAGAGGCGAGTCACCAAACTGGTTAAGAGGTTAGAGGCACTGAATTATGAGGAAAGAATTAAAAGGTTAGATATGTTTACACTGGAAAAGAGGCGATTGAGAGGGGACATTATCAATATTTATAAATACATTAAGGGACAATACAAGGATTTATCAAATGATTTGTATATCAAAAAATTGCTACATAGGTCATGAGGACACCCCCTGAGGTTAGAACAAAAAAAATTCCATACTCAATGGAGAAAAGGGTTCTTCACAGTAAGAGCAGTAAGGATTTGGAATTCTCTGCCAGAGAAGGTAGTATTGGTGGATTTAATCAAGAAGTTTAAAAATGGATTAGATAGCTTCCTAGCTGAAAAAAATATCCAAGGATACAGGATTTAATTAATATAAAATTGCAATACAGGTTGAACTCAATGGACATGTCTTTTTTCAACCTCAACTATGTTACACACACACACACACACACACACACACAATACTCACAGCCCTGTTCCTGCTTCCGAACCGCTGCCCTCCGCCTAGCCGCACGCTCCTCGGAACTATGGGAGAGACATCATGACATCTCTCCCATAGCGCCACACCGCCTGAGCCGAAGCTCAGGAGTGAGCTCCTGCCTCCGGCTGCTGTGGTGAGGGAACCGCGCGCCCTTTGGTAACACAACCGTATTAGGCACCCGGCATCTCCCTGCGGCGCTGGGCTAACACTGGGTTAGGTGAGCCGGAGGAGGCAGAACTGTGTTCTGTCTCCAAATGGAACTGACAGAAATGCAGTTCCGCCACGTTCCGTCTCACTTTAACCCCTGCTAACAGTACTATAGTGTGGCAGAGTTAACTACAGTGCAAGCTATTGTTTTCTTTAAATTTACCTTTTAGGTGGCATTAAACTTGGGGTTTAAAGGGTATATATGGTATGCAATGAAAAAGCATTCCTTACTGTGTTTGCTTTTACCCCTTTTCCACTAGCTAAATTTACCTGTGTTTTTGCACGGTGGCGCGCATCAACACAGGTTTTTAGTAAGTGGAAATGGCTCAACACGGGTTGAGTGACCCTGGAATCCTACCCGGGTAGCTACCTGGGTTGAACACGGTAATGACCTGGGTAATTGTGCAGTGGAAACGGTCATTACCCGTGTTTTCAGACCCGAGTAACAAGTGACATGAATAGCTTTTACAGAGCTTACCCGGGTTAAGTGGAAACAGATCCGACCCGGGAATAACCCGTGTCGAAGTGCAGTGGAAACGGCGGGGCTGACACGAGTTGTAGCCGGGTTAAACATCCTGGATCGGACCCAGTACTCCGGTGGAAAATGGGTATATATGAGGGTGGTTCAATAAGTAAGGGAACAAGACCTCTCACATGTGTAATGTTCTCTATTTGAGTCTAATTTCCCCACCAGCGCAGGCAAGCCACTGCTTCCCCTCATAGCCATTAGACTGCGCCTCATTTCAGTCACACTGTCCCAACATCCGTTATAAGATGGCAGGGCTGACAGAAACCTGGTCACACATTGAGGTGTGTAATGTGATCAGCTTTCTGTATCTAATGGGCACATCAGCAGCTGAAAGTCATTGCTAACTTGTGGAGGTGTACAGTGATAATGTCATGTCACAGAAACAGGTTCGGTGCACTTTTTCTAATATGTCAGCAAACAAGATATTAAGCCTACAATAAAGCCTAAGTATTTTTCACACTTTGCTTAACATTAACACATTTATGCCAAAGGGCCCATTCTCACACTGACACCTCCACTATATTTAGTGTCCTGGTCCATAATGATTTAGGTAATCTTTGGTGCCATTAGATCACTTACACACCAAAACATGCCCACCCAGCAGGGTTTCCTTGTTAAAGGCAGGAGCCATCATGACTGCCCCAGCAGGGAAGAGCAGGATATCCAAGAGGATACAGGGTCTGTACCTCGGGACTCCTGCAGAGCCGATGAACATGGATACCACGTAGGTGAAAGCTACAGTGACATCCCGCCCCATCTGAGGGTGGAGATCGTAGATGGGGACAGGGAGGGTAGGGGTCCAGTCTTTTGCACTGTCTAACAAAGAGGAGGATATATTTTGCAGGAAAATCTGACTATTATTAATAACTAATCAGGCAGTTTATCTTGACTCATGAAGTTACAGTATACAGGTCAATCCTGTAGATGGCGCACCAAGCATTTTTTAGTGTTAATCCCTGAAGGAAAAACTGTAAATATTGTTTACAAAGACATTTTGTGATCAAGGTCTACAATATAAAATAAACATCACAACATTAGATGCCACTCATGTCTTTGTAAATTAAGTACCACTGAGCAATAACACATCCACGCAGGCAAATGCTAGTTATTTAATATTCTTTATTTAATTGAAACATATATGCGTGTTGATAACGCACAGAACTAAAGGAGATGCACTGTAATGTCCAAATCGCTACCTAAAGGATTGCGGAGCATGGTAGCCAAAGAATTACTCATGCATACAGTTAATCGGAAAGGTGCAGATCTGATTGAAAATAGCAATCATAATAGAAGGCATTTAACCACAAGATGTATGTTCACTTGATTACATGGTTTAGGTATAACGTTATTAAACAATACTTTGCTATAGAGTTCTGTTTATACGTATTATTATTATTATTTTTTTAGGGAAACGGCAGGTGTCTCAGAAGGATTCCACCTTTTTTGAAAGAGTAGAGTGAGTTTATATCTAGCTTGGAATAAAAGCAAAGAATGATTTGAGATGAACAAAGCCCTGTACTTCTGTTCCAATTCAGATTTGAGGAAGCTTGCCTTTTACTCATTTATGCGTCTCCGGTGAAGGGAAGCTCTGCATCGGACAAAGCTACTATAACCAATCCATTTAGGATGTGACTAAGATTGTACACCTACCAGAGCATTGTCACATTCCATGTAACAAATTGGAGAAGCAGAACCTTCTCATCAGATCTGGCACCTTCCTGTACCTTGTTGTACTGTTAAGAAAACTGAAACCTTATCACATTGGAAACTTATGAATTAATGCACCAAACGGTCATCATTTTATTTATCTTACGTCCTAGAGGATGCTGGGGTTCCATTTAGTACCATGGGGGGTATAGATGTGTCCACTAGGATCCACTGGCACTTTAAGAGTTTGAGAGTGTGGGCTGGCTCCTCCCTCTATGCCCCTCCTACCAGACTCAGTTTAGAACAGGCATGTCAAACTCGTGACCCTCCAGCTGTTGTGAAACTACAAGTCATCATCTGGTAACGCATGCTGGGACTTGTAGTTTGACAACAGCTGGATGACCATGAGTTTGACATGCCTGGTTTAGAAAATGTGCCCAGAGGAGCCGGTCACAGCTAGTGGAGCTCTCCAGAGTTTCTCTAGTAAAAGTTTTCTTAGAGTTTATTATTTTACAGGGAGGCTGCTGGCAACAGCCTCCCTGCTTCGTGGGACTAAGGGGGGGAGTAGTGTCCATCTTGTGGGGTCTGAGCCACTATCTTCGCTGACAGGACACTGAGCTCCTTGGGGTGCTGATCGCTAGCCGCTCCAGGCGACCGCTCACTCCCGCAGCATGCCACCACCCCCTTACAGAGCCAGTAGACTTCGGTGGCGAGTGAGTCACCGGCCCCCCTGGCAAGCAGGGAGCCGGTGTGAAGATGGCAGCAACAGTGTAGGGAGCGCAGTACTAACTGCGCTCCGGGGCTCAGTGGTACATAGTGTGGCGCTGTGAGGGGCACCCTGAGCCAGCGCCTATACCCTACACTGGTTAGCAAGCCTGTCAGGGTCCCCGGATAGCTGCCAGCAGAAATCCTCAAGCCAGTATAATATAATGAAGAGCGGGAAGCAGCACCATGTTCAGGGGGCGGAGCTTCTCAGAGCGGACCCAGCAGTGTTCAGCGCCATTTTCCTGCCTGCAGTTCCGGTACAACAGACGCTGACAGGGAGAGCTGTCCCTCCAAGCAACTCCAGCTATCCTGTGCGGTACCAGGGGGTTGTAGAACGGGGAGGAAGAGGCTGTTTAAAGTCTGTGTAGTCTATTAAGGTACACAGACAGTGCTGGTAGTCTCATTAGTTCTACCTCAAAAAAGCGCAGTGTGTGGTTTGGCTCCAATCGCTGTCTCTCTCTGTGGCATACTTGGGGGGAAACTGTGTCTGACATTTCCCTGTGTGGGTGTTCAATATCTCGCATAGCTATGTCTAGAGATTCTGTGTCATATGCTGCAGAAGATGTTTCTTCTCAGGAGGGATCCATTCCATGTATACAGGATTGTAATGCATTGTCTCAGATCCCTATTGTTGAACCTGAGTGGTTGGCCTCTATCAAAGGAATGATCTACTAGTTTAGCTAATACTGAGACTGAAACTCATAGTCTATGGCAGTTTGGTCAGGCTCTGTCCCTATTTCTGCAAAATCCCCTAGCATGTTCTCACAGAAACGTGCACTTGCCCAAATTATGCAAGATGACACGGGTACCGACTCTGATGCTGCAGACGGTGATGGGGAGGTGCTGAAGGGAGGCGGCATCCCTTGCTAAGGGGGTGCAGCTCATGATTGAGGCCATTAGAGATGTGTTGAACATTAATGACACCACACCTGAGCAGGATGAGGAGGCGTACTTCATTGACAATAAGAAAGCCTCGCTAACCTTCCCTGCGTCTAAAGAATTAAACGCTATATTTGAAAAATCCTGGGAAAACCCGGAGACAAAATTCCAGATCCCAAAAAGGGTTCTGATTGCTTTTCCCTTCCCTGAGGAAGATAGGAAAAAATTAGAAAACCCACCCATTGTGGACGCATATGTCTCCAGACTGTCTAATAAGGTGGTTTTACCTGTCCCTGGATCTACCGTGTTAAAAGAACCGGCTGATCGTAGAATTGACACTACGCTCAAATCCATTTAGAGTGCAGGGACAGGAAGGGTATGGTTAGGTACCGGGGATGGGGGGTTAGGGTTAGGCACCAAGGGGGGAGGGTTAGGCAGCGGGGAGGTTAGGGTTAGGCACCACCGGGGAGGTTTAGGGTTAGGCACCCACAAAGGACGGGTAGGGGGCAGGGGAGGGTTAGGGTACTTTTGGATGGCATGTCGGGATTCTTCCCACCAGCATCCCGTCCATCGTGATATCATACTGAATCCCTACTTTTGGGGTTAGTCTTCATTTTCTCTACCGCTGAGTTTTAGCTTTTTACTGTCTTTACGTTTTCAGTAATTGTATACTCTCTTTGTTACCATTGATAATTTGCTCATTTAATGAACATTGACCGTACCCTCTTGGTGCGCCAGATCCCAGGCTGAGTTTCTCGCTAAAAAATTTGCATATTATTCCCTTATTTAAAACAACCAAAAGCAGCAAAATTAGTCTGCTAGCTTGCATCGTTCAATCTGATGTGCAACGTTATACATCTGTGTGCGAGTGAGTGAATCTGTATACTAAGTGCTACGATGCAGCGGCCGTGATGTTTTCTCATGCCACATTCCACTGTGCTTCATCTGTGACTTTGTACATGTTTAAAACAAATTCGTGTTTAGGTAAAATTGCAGCCCCGCGTCTGTAGTACACTGTGGCCCTCATTGCTAGTTGTTCGCTCGCTAGCTGCTCTTAGCAGTATTGCACACGCTAGGCCGCCGCCATCTGGGAGTGTATCTTCGCATAGCAGAATTGCTAAGGAAAGATTAGCAATTTCCTTGCAGTTTCTGAGTAGCTCCAGACCTAGTCCTAGATTGCGATCACCTCAGTCCGTTTAGTTCCTGGTTTGACGTCACAAACACGCCCTGCGTTCGGCCAGCCACTCCTCCGTTTCTCCAACCACTTCTGCGTTTTTACCTGGCACGCCTGCGTTTTTTAGCACACTCCCTGAAAACGACCAGTTTCCGCCCAGAAACACCCACTTCCTGTCAATCACACTACGATCAGCAGAGCGATTGAAATGCTTTGTTCGCCCGTGAGTAAAATAGCATAGTTTTGTGTAAAATTGCTTAGCGCATGCGCCCTGCTGTGCATACGCATGTGCAGAACTGCCGGATTTTAGTCTATTAGTAATTCTGCTAAAATTAGCAGCGAGCGAACAACTCGGAGTGTGGGCCTGTGAGTGGTATTTTGCTGTGTCTGCAATGTTAATAAGAGGCAAAATTAGGCTGCGCATGGTGGGGGAGGTTAGGGGGCTAGGTTGCAGGGTGTGGGGGGCAGTTAGGGTTAGGCTCCAGAGGGAGTGGGTGCAGTTAGGGTTAGGCTGCAGGAGGGGGAGGTTAGAGGTAGGGTTAAAGTACTTACCGGGATCTGTTTGGATTCTGCTGTTGACCTTTTGACTGTCGATATCCCGATAGCTAGGATTTCGCACTCAACCTGTATGTATTATGTGTTACACATGCTGGACTTAACTTCAAAAGATTTTTATTTTAATTATTTTTTTGATTATTTTTGGAACAAAATTCCCAATTAAATATTCAGATTTCCTTTGTTCCTTAATAACTTCACATCCACTTTGAAAATGTCTATGGCAGTCCCCACTCAAGTGCGGAATCTTGTTATACAGAAACAAGATGATGGGATTCTGTAAATGCTAGCAATGGATGCATGGTACACTTACACTCTTGTTGGAGAACACGCAACCTTTTCTTCCCTACAAAAGAGTTGAATTCTCCACCAACATCTAGAGTTTGGGTCTCTTGCCTCTGTTTAATTGTATGCACATCATCCAGTTGTACTTTTTCTCTAACGTCCTAAGTGGATGCTGGGGACTCCGTCAGGACCATGGGGAATAGCGGCTCCGCAGGAGACAGGGCACAAAAAGTAAGCTTTTTAGGATCACATGGTGTGTACTGGCTCCTCCCCCTATGACCCTCCTCCAAGCCTCAGTTAGGTTTTTGTGCCCGCCCGAGCAGGGTGCAATCTAGGTGGCTCTCCTAAAGAGCTGCTTAGAAAAAGTTTTTTAGGTTTTTTATTTTCAGTGAGTCCTGCTGGCAACAGGCTCACTGCATCGAGGGACTTAGGGGAGAGAATTTCAACTCACCTGCGTGCAGGATGGATTGGATTCTTAGGCTACTGGACACCATTAGCTCCAGAGGGAGTCGGAACACAGGTCTCACCCTGGGGTTCGTCCCGGAGCCGCGCCGCCGACCCCCCTTACAGATGCTGAAGATTGAAGGTCCGGAAACAGGCGGCAGAAGGCTCTTCAGTCTTCATGAAGGTAGCGCACAGCACTGCAGCTGTGCGCCATTGTTGTCACACACTTCACACCAGACGGTCACGGAGGGTGCAGGGCGCTGCTGGGGGCGCCCTGGGCAGCAATATATAATACCTTTTATGGCAAAAGAATACATCACATATAGCCATTAAGGCTATATGTATGTATTTAACCCATGCCAAATGTCTAAAACTCCGGGAGAAAAGCCCGCCGGAATAGGGGGCGGGGCTTATTCTCCTCAGCACACAGCGCCATTTTCCTGCTCAGCTCCGCTGTGAGGAAGGCTCCCAGGACTCTCCCCTGCACTGCACTACAGAAACAGGGTAAAACAGAGAGGGGGGGCATATTTTGGCGATATTTTTATATATTTAAGCGGCTATAAGGAACAACACTTATATAGGGTTGTTCCCATATATATTATAGCGCTTGGGTGTGTGCTGACAAACTCTCCCTCTGTCTCCCCAAAGGGCTAGTGGGGTCCTGTCTTCGATAAGAGCATTCCCTGTGTGTCTGCTGTGTGTCGGTACGTGTGTGTCGACATGTATGAGGACGATGTTGGCGTGGAGGCAGAGCAATTGCCGATAATGGTGATGTCACCCCCCAGGGAGTCGACACCGGAATGGATGGCTTTGTTTATGGAATTACGTGATAATGTCAGCACATTACAAAAATCAGTTGACGACATGAGACGGCCGGCAAACCAATTAGTACCTGCCCAGGCGTCTCAGACACCGTCAGGGGCTGTAAAGCGCCCTTTACCTCAGTCGGTCGACACAGACCCAGACACAGACACTGAATCTAGTGTCGACGGTGATGAAACAAACGTATTTTCAAGTAGGGCCACACGTTATATGATCACGGCAATGAAGGAGGCTTTGCATATCTCTGATACTACAAGTACCACAAAAAGGGGTATTATGTGGGGGGTGAAAAAACTACCTGTAGTTTTTCCTGAATCAGAGGAATTAAATGATGTATGTGATGAAGCGTGGGTTAACCCAGATAGAAAAATGCTAATTTCAAAAAAGTTATTAGCATTATACCCTTTCCCGCCAGAGGTTAGGGCGCGCTGGGAAACACCCCCTAGGGTGGATAAGGCGCTCACACGCTTATCGAAACAAGTGGCGTTACCATCTCCTGATACGGCCGCCCTCAAGGATCCAGCTGATAGGAGGCTGGAAACTACCCTGAAAAGTATATACACTCATACTGGTGTTATACTGCGACCAGCCATCGCCTCAGCCTGGATGTGCAGTGCTGGGGTCGTCTGGTTGGATTCCCTGACTGAAAATATTGATACCCTGGATAGGGACAGTATTTTATTGACTATAGAGCAATTAAAGGATGCTTTCCTTTATATGCGAGATGCGCAGAGAGATATTTGCACTCTGGCATCGAGAGTAAATGCGATGTCCATATCTGCCAGAAGGAGTTTATGGACGCGACAGTGGTCAGGTGATGCGGATTCCAAACGACATATGGAAGTATTGCCGTATAAAGGGGAGGAATTATTTGGCGTCGGTCTATCGGATCTGGTGGCTACGGCAACTGCCGGAAAATCCACTTTTTTACCTCAGACCCCCTCCCAACAGAAAAAGACACCGTCTTTTCAGCCGCAGTCCTTTCGTTCCTATAAGAACAAGCGGACAAAAGGACAGTCATATCTGCCTCGGGGCAGAGGAAGGGGTAAGAGAGGGCAGCAAGCAGCCCCTGCCCAGGAACAGAAGCCCTCCCAGGGTTCTGCAAAGCCCTCAGCATGACGCTGGGGCCTTACAAGCGGACTCAGGAACGGTGGGGGGTCGACTCAAGAATTTCAGCGCACAGTGGGCTTGCTCACAGGTGGACCCCTGGATTCTACAGGTAGTATCTCAGGGTTACAGGTTGGAATTCGAGAAGTCTCCCCCTCGCCGGTTCCTAAAGTCTGCTTTGCCAACGTCTCCCTCGGACAGGGCGACGGTATTGGAAGCCATTCACAAGCTGTTTGCTCAGCAGGTGATAGTCAAGGTACCCCTCCTACAACAGGGAAAGGGGTATTACTCCACACTATTTGTGGTACCGAAGCCGGACGGCTCGGTAAGACCTATTCTAAATCTCAAATCTTTGAACCTGTACATACAAAAATTCAAGTTCAAGATGGAGTCACTCAGAGCAGTGATAGCGAATCTGGAAGAAGGGGACTTTATGGTGTCCCTGGACATAAAGGACGCTTACCTGCATGTCCCAATTTGCCCTTCACATCAAGGGTACCTCAGGTTCGTGGTGCAAAACTGTCATTATCAGTTTCAGACGCTGCCGTTTGGATTGTCCACGGCACCTCGGGTCTTTACCAAGGTAATGGCCGAAATGATGATCCTTCTACGAAGAAGAGGCGTATTAATTATCCCTTACTTGGACGATCTCCTGATAAGGGCAAGATCCAGAGAACAGCTGGAAGACGGAGTAGCACTAACCCAACTAGTGCTGCAACAACACGGGTGGATTCTGAATTTTCCAAAATCTCAGTTGACCCCGACGACACGTCTGCTGTTCCTGGGAATGATTCTGGACACGGTTCAGAAAAAGGTGTTTCTTCCGGAGGAGAAAGCCAGGGAGTTATCCGAACTTGTCAGGAACCTCCTAAAACCAGGGACAGTGTCTGTGCATCAATGCACAAGAGTCCTGGGAAAGATGGTGGCTTCTTACGAAGCGATTCCATTCGGCAGATTCCACGCACGAACTTTTCAGTGGGATCTGCTGGACAAATGGTCCGGATCGCATCTGCAGATGCATCAGCGGATAACCTTATCGCCACGGACAAGGGTGTCTCTTCTGTGGTGGTTGCAGAGTGCTCATCTGTTAGAGGGCCGCAGATTCGGCATACAGGACTGGGTCCTGGTGACCACGGATGCCAGTCTGAGAGGCTGGGGAGCGGTCACACAAGGAAGAAACTTCCAGGGAGTATGATCAAGCCTGGAGATGTCTCTTCACATAAATATACTGGAGCTAAGAGCGATTTACAATGCTCTAAGTCTGGCAAAACCCCTGCTTCAGGGTCAGCCGGTGTTGATCCAGTCGGACAACATCACGGCAGTCGCCCACGTAAACAGACAGGGCGGCACAAGAAGCAGGACAGCAATGGCAGAAGCTGCAAGGATTCTTCGCTGGGCGGAAGATCATGTGATAGCACTGTCAGCAGTATTCATTCCGGGAGTGGACAACTGGGAAGCAGACTTCCTCAGCAGACACGATCTACACCCGGGAGAGTGGGGACTTCATCCAGAAGTCTTCCACATGATTGTGAACCGTTGGGAAAAAACAATGGTGGATATGATGGCGTCCCGCCTCAACAAAAAACTGGACAGGTATTGCGCCAGGTCAAGAGATCCTCAGGCAATAGCTGTGGACGCTCTGGTAACACCGTGGGTGTTCCAGTCAGTGTATGTGTTCCCTCCTCTGCCTCTCATACCAAAAGTACTGAGAATTATACGGCAAAAGGGAGTAAGAACGATACTAGTGGCTCCGGATTGGCCAAGAAGAACTTGGTACCCGGAACTTCAAGAGATGCTCACGGAGGATCCGTGGCCTCTACCTCTAAGACGGGACCTGCTTCAGCAGGGACCGTGTCTATTCCAAGACTTACCGCGGCTGCGTTTGACGGCATGGCGGTTGAACGCCGAATTCTAAAGGAAAAAGGCATTCCGGAAGAGGTCATTCCTACACTGGTAAAGGCCAGGAAGGAGGTGACTGCACAACATTATCACCGCATTTGGAGGAAATATGTTGCGTGGTGTGAGGCCAGGAAGGCCCCCACGGAGGAATTTCAACTGGGTCGATTCCTACATTTCCTGCAAACAGGATTGTCTATGGGCCTAAAATTGGGGTCCATTAAGGTTCAAATTTCGGCCCTGTCGATTTTCTTCCAAAAAGAATTGGCTTCAGTTCCTGAAGTCCAGACTTTTGTAAAAGGAGTACTACATATACAGCCCCCGGTTGTGCCCCCAGTGGCACCGTGGGATCTTAATGTAGTCTTGGATTTTCTAAAAATCCCATTGGTTTGAGCCGCTCAAATCGGTGGAGATGAAGTATCTTACATGGAAAGTAACCATGCTACTGGCCCTGGCTTCAGCCAGGAGAGTATCAGAATTGGCGGCTTTATCATATAAGAGCCCATATCTGATTTTCCATACGGACAGGGCAGAACTGCGGACGCGTCCTCATTTTCTGCCTAAGGTGGTGTCAGCGTTTCACCTGAATCAGCCTATTGTGGTGCCTGCGGCTACTAACGAGTTGGAGGATTCCAAGTTGTTGGACGTGGTCAGGGCATTGAAAATATATATTTCAAGAACGGCTGGAGTCAGAAAGTCTGACTATATTGTATGCACCCAACAAGATGGGTGCTCCTGCTTCTAAGCAGACGATTGCTCGTTGGATTTGTAGCACAATTCAACTTGCACATTCTGTGGCAGGCTTGCCACAACCTAAATCTGTCAAGGCCCATTCCACAAGGAAAGTGGGCTCATCCTGGGCGGCTGCCCGGGGAGTCTCGGCATTACAACTCTGCCGAGCTGCTGCTGGTCAGGGGCAAACACGTTTGCAAAATTCTACAAATTTGATACCCTGGCTGAGGAGGACCTTGAGTTCTCTCATTCGGTGCTGCAGAGTCATCCGCACTCTCCCGCCCGTTTGGGAGCTTTGGTATAATCCCCATGGTCCTGACGGAGTCCCCAGCATCCACTTAAGACGTTAGA